>NC_084975.1:16264553-16522053 GCF_963691925.1 Scomber scombrus | reverse complement strand
GGTCTTTCCCCATAGACCAAAGAAAGAAAGAAAGAAAGAGAAAGAAAGAAAGAAATAAAGAATGAAAGAGAGATAAATATGAAGCACACTATATGAAACAGTCCACGCTCATGAGGCCACAGTTCATGTGTGTTTGGAAAAAGTAGAGTGCAGGAATTTCACATTTTCGCCTAATCATGGTGAACTGCTCCAACTCATGCAGCAGGAAGTGGGTCCGCTGGGATTATGTTTCCTTCTTTGATTCCCCACAGATTGTTTGTGTCCCCACGCTAATAGAATTAGGCATGCTTCATTTCCCATGGTCCTCTGTCCTGTCTTGGCCTCATGATGGATGGAGCTTCACACAGAGGGGTGAGTGTGCTTAGAAGTGTGCCCAGTGTTGGTCGGACAACGGGGCTAGTTACGACCACAAGCTTCCATTTGCTTTGGTCAGTGTGGTCACTTGTGATGTGGCCAAGTGGACAAAAGGACTCCCAATAATGTGGAGCTTTGACCCATTTTGACAATGTTACAGTTTTTGGCTATTTCTACTTGACATGATATGTCAATGGGCAGTGTGTGCTGATGTGTGTGTGTGTTTCTGACAGAGGCCACACTTAAAGCAACTTCAGTCAGGAACACTCTCGTCATAGATTAAACCATTTATTGCCACAAATGGTAATACAGTTTTACTTGGTGCTGAAGGCTCCACTCTAAAATGCTCCCTGGATTAGCCAGCAGCATGCTGAGCTAAAAACAGGGAGCGCAATGCAAAACCCCTTTGGAGTGGGCCGAAAGAAAGACATGAATTGCAGATTGACCCAAGAGCCATGATGGGACCATGAACCAGAAAGGTGGAGGCTGGGGTGGTGGAGTCAAGCTTTGCCAGCAGCAGTGAGAGCAATGGTGAAGCTAGATCAGTGTAGGTGGGAGTCATATTTAAAGGGACCGCCTTGTGGTGAGAATGACTGTGATTGGTGTGTGCTTGATGTGTGCTGAATCAATCAGTGGCTGTCAGCTGATTACAGCTGGGGCGTATGACTTCCGTGTCCTGCATGAACTAACGCTATGCTTCACATTATGGAAAAAATAAACAAAAACAGGTAACATCCTTAACATAGGATGGCTGATCTAATTTGGTTTCACTGCAAACAAGCTTGTTTTTCTTTATTGAGGTTAAATACTAAGGTTTAAAGGGCTATTCAGATATTTCCATGGTCACACTCCCATTCCATAAAATAAAGTTCCTTTTATACTCCTATAACATTCCTACAGGGATAGACAATGTGCTGATGTTTGTTCAATAGAATCCATATACAGTAATTAATGAACCTAGTATTTTTTTGCATAACCTTTGTTTTCATTTATTATGAGATTAAAGCCTGATGCTCCAAAGAAGTCTGCTAATTAAGTATTACAGATATGAAAGTTTACCATGCAAGGCAGCTGGATTTGCAAGAACACATCATGACATCACAAAATCATGTGATAATCCATCTTGTCAGGCTTCAAGTTTACACAAACAGTGATAGACAGAGAGTTCACCCAATCAACTGCAAATAATTTTTGAACGCGTCCGCCCTTTTTCCAAGGACGACTTCTCAGCTGGTTCTGTGTAACAAACCATCTGGCTGGTGAGGTTATATGAAAACCATCTTAAATGCTTTTTAGGTACCTAACTACAAATGTGCATGAATGTGTGTGTATGTATGCATATCATATGGTTGGTAATGTTGTTTTGGGCTGTTTATGGCTCTTAACAGGGGGTTGGACTCTAATTATCCTGGTTACAGAGGCATGGCCTACAGACTGCGGGCCACACACACTTCACAGTACACGCACTGACCTGTCTCATGTTCGTCTGCTTCAACACACACACACACACACACACACACACACACACACACACACACACACACACACACACACACACACACACACACACACACACACACACATACACACACACTTAGACTTTGTTTTTGACAGCAGTGACGCTACTCACAAACCTCCTGTCCAAGGTGCTTGAAATCCAAACTTTTTTTGCTGCCAAATTTAATGGACTGTTATTACTGATAAAAAACAAAAGGGTGTTGCTTTTTTGTCGAAGAAGTTTTAGTTTTTCTCTCTCTAATTATTCAATTTCAAGGCTCATTTCATTAGAAAATGTTGAATTAATTTTGAATCTATCTGTAGCAGACATTTTTTAAAAAGAGAATAATTTAAAAGGCTTGTACATTTTACAAAATATTAATTTTCCCTTTACTTTTCTTCCCTTTATATTACCAATTTTTTTTCTGAGCTTTCCCTTGCAAGAGTATGTCATTTACTGTAAATGACAATGAACAATGTTATCTTTCAAAGGGATGTAAACATAACTTTTGGATTAATGGGAATATAAAATGATCTGGTAAAAATCATTGTAAGTTAATATGCTTTTTTGGTATTATTTGGTTAAAATGAATAAAAAAATTATATCATTGAGTAACTCTCTAACCAAATTGTACTTTATACATGTGCATACAACCACACAGTGTACAGTATCTGATTTGGCCTATCCTCTGAGCTTTCTCACCACGACCACAATTCATTAGTAATTGACCGCAGCAGCCTCACTCATTAAACATTAACAGGCAACTGGTGAATAATTAATTAATGATATGAGGCGATCTGCAGCAGCATTCTGACAATAAGAGTGCATGGATGAGAGGAAGGAGAGGCCCAATCGATGCAACACAAGGCAAAGGCCCTGACACATGACACAGATAGACGCACACACATGAACACAAACACAAACACAAACACAAACACAAACACACACACACACACACACACACACACACACACACACACACACACACACACACACACACACACACACACACACACACACACACACACACACACACACATACACTCACACGCACAAATAGGATCAATCACAGACACTCACTCACTCACTCACTCGCTCACTCATTCACTTACTCCGTGGTCAAGTGTAAACATGCTATACTAAATTTAGCGCAATTCTAGCCACCAGAGTATTGACTTGCAAGCTTGTTTGGAACTAGATGTCAAAGAATAATATTACCACCTTTGTGCTCCTAGGGATTGCTATCAATCTTGGTTTTAGAGTCATTGTCAGTTTTTTAGTTGGCTGATGTATCTTATTTCAAACAGAGCCCCAACCCAATTTCTCATTGCAAACGCCTAGACAGTTTGTCAGTCCCAACAGGTATTCATGGTTTCTGTGATTATTGCAACCATAAAGAAATATTGCAGTCATATTTTCAGCATTGATTGTATTTTTTATCCAAAGCACTTTACAATGTGTCTCTTATTTACACACATAGAGCAAACTACCACACAAGAGCTGAACTTTCAGAGCAATTTGGGGTTCAGTATCTTCAAAATGTCAGCAGGAGGATCCAGGGATTGAACCACAGACCCCGCTATTAGCTGACCTAACACATAAGACTAACTGCTGTTTTGCAAAAATGTTACAACAGCACCGATTAGTGCACAGAATCAAATTGGTTGATTATAATGACATTAAAATGTTGATTGTTTTTAACCTTAAAAGCCCTGAAGCATTCTGAGTGATTTGGATTTCTCACTTCAAGTGGTTAGACAGTTTCATTAAGGGTACCTGTCATTAAGCTGATTGGATTTTTCAAAAGAATAAGGCTTGTTCAAGTGTGAGACCAATACACATGAAGGTTTTAACTTTACTGACAATCAATAGTCACTCTATTGCAAAGTATGGCAAAGTATTATTTGGATTCATTTGTTGGTATTGCAATATTTGTTTTCACTGGTGAAAGGGTAATTTTGAAAAAAATGTTACTCATAGAAATATATTCTCACTGGTGTATTAAAATTGGATACTATATTTATATTGGACACTAACACTAGATACACTGCTCACAGTCAAACACACACTCATCAGATCATAGTCACTTTTGGGGACTTACATTCATTTCCTGGAGACTTACCCCAACCATTACCATCACTACTCACCGTAACCTAACCTTAACCTTAACCACTCACCCAAAAATCTTTTTTTTTCCAGTTGGGGATGCAGCATTTGTCCCCAGTTGACCAAGCCCTCCCCAATTAACTAGTACTAGATCTGAAATTTGTCCCCAAAAGTAGCCTAAGACACACACACACACACACACACACACACACACACACACACACACACACACACACACACACACACACACACACACACACACACACACACACACACACACAGCACTCATGCTGACATTCACAGAGCGAAAATTTGGATAATGACAGTCATCTAGCAGCGAAAATAAGAGCTGGATGTCTCCTTACTGGAGTCAGGCCGAGAGAGCCTGAGCTCATCAGAGAGAGAATAGAGTGAGATATGTCCACTGTCAGTACTGATGAAACTCACCAGGACTTGGCAGGGGCCAGCCACAGAGGTGCTAGATGATGAATAGGGGCAGTCTCACCCCTTTAAATCAACTAATGGTGTGTGTATGTGTGTGCATGATGTTTGTGTGCATGTTTATATGTGTGCAAGTCTGTGTGTCTTGTCTGTCTTGGCTCATGGCACTCAGAGCAGTTAAGCGGTCAGACCAGTTCATTATCACACGTTTTAATATTTAATTTTGGGATCTGATAAGAAATTATGTTTCATTAATGAGGTGATCCATCCCTGGATATCAAAAGTCATCCACACCAGGGCAATACTGACACTGAAACTTCTACATGCCTCATCCTTTTTTTGCTTTGGTTTACTTGGAGATGCAGCATGTTGTTTTCGACTTGTCCATATATATTTTTAGCTTATCTCTTAATCAGTATTATTTTACATGAGATTTTGTTATCTGCTGGTGTATATATGCTTTAAATAGTACAGGAATCATTTCATCTCTGTCTGTTAATCTCCCATTTGGTTAATTATCACAGTTGCTAATTACAAACCTCTCAACTGGTAGACCTCCTCTGCTTGTTCCTTCCTCTCCATTCCCTCTCCCAGCACTTCTGTGTTGCCATTTGCTACATGGCACAGAAAATTCTGAGAATAAAGAGGAAGTTTAGCTATGACAAACTGATTAAAAATGTCTGGGAACATGCCCAAAACTCAGGAGATCTTCAGTCCTGAACAGCCAGTGGCAACCCCTTCATTTCCTTTTTTTTAAGTGAATGCCTAGGTTGGTGCTGGCTATGTATCCCTGGCCGTCATGCTGCTATTTCTGCTCATGCCAGTCGCTCCAGGATGGCTGCTCTGAGAGGGGTGCTTTGAAGAGCTGTCCAGGTGAGAGCTTGGCAATGGTAGAGCTTTTTGTGCTCTTTCACAACACAGAGTGCCCTTCAGGGACTCAAATTGCCCTGCAGTATTATGGATAATACTCAAATCCACACTAAAATCACACACAGACAGACATGCACATACACAGACCCTAATATGAGAGCTTTCAACATAACTCAGTTCCTCCATGTATTAAAATAGCAAGTTGGATGAAACAAAAAAGTGAAAGGCAATTGCTTTGGCATGAAACTTTCCCTTGGTACCATTTCAAACACAGCAAGAAACAACTTAAGTGCTTTCACTGTTTATTTTTCTCTCTGGACTTCAGCTATTCTCTCAGTCCACCTCTTTTTGTTTCCTCTTCTCATTCTCTGTTAATTTCACCTCCCCTTTTTCTTATCAGTAAAAACAAAGCCAGACTACAGATGAGACCATATGCGCCTGTGTGTGTATGTGTAATTATGTGTGTCTAATTGTGTGTGATTCTATTTGAAGACACTTTGCAGAGGCAATGGTGGGGTAGTGAAAAATGAACTCATCACTTGATCCTCTGAGGTGCTCTTAGAACACACTGAATGTCCATTCCAAGAGTTGGTGCTCTCTCGTCTCTTTTTCTTCACGTTTCAAAAGAGTGTGGATTGACATTACCTCACAGAGTAACACTGTTTTCTTTTCTTTCTCCCGCTGTCTCTCTGTCTGTCTGTGAGAGGAGAGGAGAGGAGCTCAGCCTCTGGGCAGGATGCAGCTGGACTCCTCTTTTTCGTGAGTCTTAGGTGAGCTCAGAGTTGATAAAGTCTTTCTGAAGTTATAGAAAATATTGAGTCTGCTTTCAGAGAGAATGTAATAATTCTGTGCCTGTGCTATAAAATCATTTATTTTCTATGGTTTGTGCCACACAAAACTTTTAATGCTACCAAGTAAAGTGTTGCCATTTTTCTGGGAGATCTTGGGCCTCACATTGTAATAAAAGGAGTTGCTGGCCCAGAGCTCAAAGAAAATGCATCATTTAATGGAGGTTTTGGTTGAATAGACATACAGTACATGTTGTAATATGGTATGTCCTCAAATGTCTTGAGAAGAGCTGTTTTGTCCAAGATTTGAGTGCGAAAGGAAATGTGACCTGAGAGACAGTCCCATGCATTTATTGTTACACCCCAATAACAGTCTTATATAAAATATTACAGCACACGAGCACAACCACATGCACAACCACATTCAAACAACACATAAATATACAAACACAAACACAAACAAAAAGTGTGAACACTTACATATGCACAAACACAAACAGATTGCTATCACAAGTGAACTGAAATCATGTGGGTAATAAATCATTTCCTGCTCACATAATCTCTTCGATGACAAACTACATATAGCTCAGAATATATTAGTTCATGAATGTTTGTGTGCACTTTGGTACACACATCTTTGTCATGACCATCTGTGATTTTTTTCATTTCTGGAATGTGTGTTTTTATCGGTGTGTCGGGTGAGGGGATATGTGTGAACCATGGCATAGAGCCCTGGGGGTACAATTTCAAATAAAAGCCTTAAGGTGGCCTCCTCACTGATCAAGTTAAATGAGGCAGTTATTGTGGCACACCAGGTAATCCTGTGTGAATAGATGACATCAAGATTTATTGGCTGCCAGGCATTAATATTGGGCCTAACTGTTGCATAGATGGTAAAGTTTGAACAAATTACCAAAAAATGTATATATATATATATATATATATATATATATATATATATATATATATATATATATATATATACATAAATAGGTTTCTAAGTGTTTTACCTCTGCAGTGGCGTATAACAGACCCTCTGGCTCGAAAGTGATTTTGGTTTCACTTTAGGGGGAAACTCCACGCTACCATCGTCACGATTTCAGAAACCTAGTTTTCAGAAACGTAGGTTAGGGTGGGTCGGTGTGGTTTCGACCAGCCAACGCCCACCCCACAGCTCTGGTGGCTGCAGAAGGGGTCCAGTCCGCATCTCCCCTGATGTGTGAAAGCCACTGGGGGCTAAAATGGGGTGGGTTGGGTTGGGTTGGTTGCGGTCAGCCTCCCGCCCACCCCATGACTCTGTTGGCTGCAGCAGGGGTCCTTTCTGAAACTGCCCTAATGTGTCAAAGCCACCGGGTGCTGGAATGGGGTGGATTGGCGTGGTTTCGGCAAATCACCCGCCCACCCCAAGGCCCGGTGGCTAAAGTTGTGGTCTTCTCTCTCTCAAGGCACAGGTTGGGCAGGCAGTCCCGCGCTGACCGGTGACTGAGGGCTACCTGATTGATTCATGGGAGTAGCAAAATTGGCCCGGCTCTAGTTATGGTGCGTGTGCTTATCAGATCAATTACATATGTGGTGTGCCCCTCGCCATGCTTCGAGGCCTTGGTTATGCATGCTTATGCAAGCAAGACTTATGGAGAATTCAGGAAGGACACAAATCTCCCGTGGATCTGAAGAAAAAAAATTGCTTGATTTTGACTCTCAGTAATAATAATGAATGTGAAATTGGACATTAAATAATTTGAGATGGATATGGAACTGTATGGCAGTACAGCAATGTCGAACATTTATCCTATGCTATCTGCTGGTGACTTGTGCTGAAGTGACATTGCTGTTTTATCCAACCTTTTGGTGGATTCAAGTAGTATGGAGTACTAGGGGCACGAAAAAGTATAAGCTGTACATTGGGTTTTTGAATATACAGTACCAGTCAAAAGTTTGGACACACTTTCTCATTGATGTGAATGGGAAAGTGTGTCCAAACTTTTGACTGGTACTGTATTACATTTTTGCAGAAGGAGTGTTCATACATACAAAAGTAAAATAAACTAATTCAATGCAATAATATTTGTATACCTACATACCTAACACAATTTTTTCCTGTAAAATCTAATAATCAATCAATACCAAAGACTTTTGGTATGCAGGAACTTTTTTGAAATCATGACCAATTTCTGCAGAAAATACTGGATTTTTCTTGTCAATTATGTCTCCATGAACACCAGATTGTCTTGCTGCAAGCATACATGGAATATTTTTCACATCTGAGGGCTTTTGTGACCACCACAGGATCTGGAAAACTGCAAAAAAGGGAAAAAAACACATGTCAAAGAGTATTAGATTATACAGGTAGGTTACATTTCTGCCTGTTGCGCCATGGGTTCAGCTGCAGGGTCATCAGCTGCGGACTACTGCTCATTGATGTTTTGATCCTTCAACACCACAACAGTGGTAAGGATGTCTCCCTATCACCCCAGCCCTTTCTTATTAGCTAAACCCCCAATAGTAGTCCCTTCTCTTCAGCCATAGTCAAAAGCTGCCCTTGTCTTTGTTTCTTCTGTGAGGATTTAATTTTGCTCTTTGGAGCTTTACCACAGGTATGCCTACGTCCGGAAGTAGCTGTGATGTTGATTTGCTGATGAAGCCCTGATAGCTTACTTCCACAGGGTAGATGATAATACTCCAGCCTGCCTCTCTGCACTCAGCAACCAGTTCTGAGTATTTTGTCATCTTATGCTCATGGGCAGCTTGCAATCCCTTCTCCAAAGGGATGGTGAGCTCAATGAATATAGCAGTCTTAGCAGCAGCAGACGGTATATCTAGCTGGAGTGGTGTAATGGTGATCTCAGGAAGGAACTGCAGCTGCTTACCAGGTCAACCCTCATGTTCCAATCCTTTCCTGGAGAAGGAGTCTTAAAAGGCCTTGTGAGTTGGTGTCTCTGGTGGTTGGAGGCCAAGAGTGGTTGTGTTGCAGAGGGGGCAGCCCTCTTCCTTGACAAACCACTGATAGAGGTTTTTGTGGTGAGGTGAGGTGTCATAGGTCAAGCTATGGAGGAAACTGTGTCTGGTTTACAGAATTTTCAATGTCAGCCCAGTTGACCAATCTGATGAGTGCCCCCCCCCCATGTGGTCCAGTATCTCTCTTGACCCTGCAACACTGCCTTGATCTTGTATTGCTCCTGCTCTGCCCTTGTCATCTCCTCCATGACTCTGGCTTTCTATTCTTTTTCAGTTGCTTTGGACCAGAGGAATGGAGTTTCTCCCCAGCCAAGCCCTGATCATCCACCGTGCACCCTAACAATGATCGCCTGATGTTGCAGCCTGCTAATGGCCTTGTTAACCTCTGTGTGTGCCTGACACTTCCAGCCTGTTTGGACAGGGACATCTGAATTCCTCGCTAGTGGGTCGGCAGACTCTTTTAACTAAAGGATTAATTTAGAGTCTTGCTTTCATCTTTGGGCGATGGACTAAATTGGCAGCTGGAGTTTGCCCTGAGTCCTGTGTCAGGGAAACAGCATTTCCCAACCATTTTCAGATGTATCGGTTGGCTAATCTGTCCATTGTGCTGGCTGCAGATGAGAGTATTTCGCACATATTCAGTGGTCACATTACCCTTCGGTACAGTGTGAAGTTGTAGCACCACACCTTGTACTTTCCTGAGAGCTGGCTTTGGTTGATTTTAGAGTAGTCTTCTGAGAGTTGTTTTCATGCTGCTTTACCTGTTTGCTCGTCAGGGAGCTCTGCGTTATATTAGCTCCCTGGAATTGGATTGGCTGTCTGGTCAATTGGGGGAGATGGTGTTGTCGCTTCTGATATAAAGTACTTTTGATGTTAATAGTAATATTAAAGTTCTATTTTTGAATTTTGAAATATTCAGAGGTGTAATAATTCTCATTCATTAATATTCAAATTCCATTTTCTTTATGGAAAACTAATGAAACAATTAACCTTATGGAGTTTGTATGATCTGATCTGCATATGGTGCATGTTCTTCAAAGAATACAGCGTTTTCTTCTTCTATAGTCTATAGCAAGTGGACGATTTGTAGTTCATACAGGATTGGTGCATGGATCTGTTTTGCATTCTGGCGCATATTTTGTAGGAGCAGGTCTGAAGTCAATTTTTATGTCTAAATTAGAACACTTAGTAACAACACATCGTAAATGAGTCTTAATGAGTTTCCCAGCCGTTATTTTCTGCACTGTTAGACAGCCCTATGGCAGCACTGAGATGTCAGCCGCTCCTGCTGGGGCTAATATTCTCCAACCACCATGATGACACTGCCACCAGTCATTCACATACACACAGGTAATTGCATGCTCCAGGCATATATATATTTGTGTGTGTGTGTGTGTGTGTGTGTGTGTGTGTGTGTGTGTGTGTGTGTGTGTGTGTGTGTGTGTTTGTGTGTGTGTGTGTGTGTGTGTGTAAAAGAGAGAGAGAGAGAGAGAGAGAGAGAGAGAGAGAGAGACTGCTCACTGTGTTCACCAGGAGATACTGAAGGAGAATGTAAGGCAAAGAGGAGTAACATGGTTCTCTCAACCGTTGACAAAGGGCAAGACATGAATTATACCTCAACAGTGTGACTGTGTGCTGTCATGCAGCACTGTATTTATATGTGACTGCATTTGTGTGTTTCAGTATGTACACGTCATTTTAAAAATGTGTGCCTTCTTAGGGACACAGATTTGTGCCACTTTTCATGACAATGCATTTTACAGAAAAACACCATATGCTATTATCCAAAGGAAGATACACGTGTTAAAGTGGAACATCTTTTTTAGTGTGCATGGTGTGTGTGCGCATGTAGCAATAATCATCTCATGACTCATCTGAATACTAAATCTCTCTTTGAGACTTCCATGCAAAACACCTCAAATCCCCATGTATGCTGCTAAATGCAAAATCAAAAAATTGCGCTTGCTTTTGCATTTTTATCAAACCACTTGCAGCATCTGCCATGAAGACTTAGATATCTGTTAGCTGACTATGTGGGGCAGCATACATTAATCATAACAATATTGAGTGGAGTGACAGATACTCATATCAGCATTTACATAAACAAGTGGAACAGAGTATGAATCCAAATGATGTACCATAAAGTATGAATGATTTCAGACAAGAATTGTACCACAAAAGCTAGAGAGTATGAGCTTGAGGAAATCCGAGGAGCCGGGATTGTAATCCAGAATAAACGTAATAACAAAACAGAGCAGTTACCTTGTCTTCTGCAGGTCCATCTGACATATCTAATTTTTGTCTGAGGATGCTCGTCTTCTGATGTTTTTGTCAAAGTTTTAAAAATTGAGGGTTTCTCCCGTCTGTCGATTTAGCATGTCTGCATTCAGAAGCTAATCTATGAATAGAGTGCTTTTGTAAAATGTTCAAGGGATGAGTGTGAATCTAATAAGGCTGCTACAAGGATATGATGAATACAGCATCACAACAACTTTATTCACTGTAATCTGCGTGTGTTGCGTCACTTCATACAGCTAATCTTCTTACAGTAAAAAAGCAAGTAACAAGATGCTCCTTAACTGGCCAAAGAGGAAACAAACATAAAGGAATCTGACTTTTTCTGTTTGCCTGTCTGTCTGTACTTCTCTCTTGCCTCTCTTACTAACTTGGATCAGTCCCAGACTGTTTGGGGAGTTCATAAAACAAAGCAGGTGGAAGAAAGGTAGATTTATTTTTGTTACATTATGACTGTGTTCAAATGTATATATTTGTGAGAGTGTAACTGAGTGTGTATTGCTAATCAATAGGTTGCAAGAGGCTTTCATCTCTTATCTACTTTTGTAACATTCAGTCGTAAATCTCTCAAGAGAATGTTCACTATCACGGTATTACACACTGACACACTTTTTTTTATCGTGCTGTCAGGCCACCCTACGTGTGTGTGTGTGTTTGTGTGTGTGTGTGTGTGTGTGTGTATGTGTGCGTGTGTGTGCGTGTGTGTGTGTGTGTGTGTGTGTGTGTGTGTGTGTGTGTGTGTGTGTGTGTGTGTGTGTGTGTGTGTGTGTGTGTGTGAGTTTATGCATGTATCTCTTTATAGCTTCAGGGGGAACAGGCAAACTGATGTTCAAGTGCAGGTTGGATAGAATACACATGATGCATCAATATTTCGCCAATATTCAGCTTATTGCACGGTGTGAATCATTGATGAATCTTAAAATATCAGGAATCAGAAACCAAGGATGTCAATACATATTGCTCCCTTACATTTTCTCTTTCTCTTAGGTTTGTATATAAACACACAAACAGTTACATTTGGTTTAAACAGTTCTGACTTACTTTCAGGCTGAATGTTTAGACTGAATTGGAACTTTTTGGCCTTGAATACATACATTTTGTAGGCTCATGGGAAAGCATCTTGTCTTTACCTCCCTTTCTTCCCCCATCTCTCCTTCCCCTCTTCCTGCCTCTGCCCCAGCTCTGATTCTTTACTCCCACCTTCTTCCTCGTCCTCGCTGACTACAGGGCAGGGTAGCAGAACTGTCTCGTCTTTGAAACGTGAGGAGTTTGATCTTCAGAAAGTGGAATCAAGATAGCATGTCTTGCTGTGCTTCAGGGATCCGTATGTGTGTGTGTGTCTGTACGTGTGTGTGTGTACGTGCATTTGTGAGCATGTGCGCCCACATGTGTATCTAACTTACAATCCAGAGGAAGATAAAAGCCCCAACCCTGACATTGCTCAATTCTGTAAAAGTAAAGCAACAGGAACATTTTAGCTGCAGAACCCCAGTTTTGCATTCATAATTTTCACAAAATACAGTCAGGAGACTTGTTTGTATGTCATGGCCTCATTACAAACACATACACGGATACCTAAATAAAAAAATGGCTCTTAATTTTTTCTCTTTTAAGTTTTAGGTTTTTTTGGTCTGAGGCACATTGTAAACTTGTTTTTTCTAAGAGTGTGGTACAAAAAAGGTTAAACTATTATCAACATAGCCTACTCTTTTTGAACAACACTTTTTCTCTACACCTCTACACAGTTTTCAATACTTTTGGTGTATTTGGTGACATAAACCAAAAAAATATACCTTTTGTTGACAAAAGTTGTGTCAGAGAGAAAATGCAAAAAGACAGGACCTTCTAAACAAGGAGCGTTGGGTGTTGATTTCACACTCTGGAAACACTCCCCACTACCTCAGACTAAATCGAATGCTAGCTTACTGGTAACTAGCTAAATTGTGCAAACAGGGCAGGTATTGTAATCTAGTAACATTAAATGTAATTAAATATTGCTCCAATAGTCCGACTCAGTGTTAGTCCCAGAACCAGGAAAGCAGCATGTGAACAAACTGTCAATCACAACTGTTAATCAATGCCCACATGCCTAGTGTAAGTCTTCAAATCTTAATAATGAAGCAATCATTTCCAAAATGACCACCAGCACACTTATTAGAGGGCCCAAATTTAGTGATTGAGACAGTAACGACTCATTGAAAAAAAGATTGACATACTATTTCTAGAGAAAGGTTTATGCTTTTTTTAATGGAAGTCAACAGGAGCCAAGGATTTTTTGGAACCAGCATTGTCAGTGGCATTGCACTTTAAGATAATTACATATCTAACACAGCTGTAGTAGTTGCTGCTTGGTTTTTGCTCCACAATCAACAAATGAAATTCAACATCTTACAAATTTGCAAACCAGTGCTACTTAATTTACATAAATCTATACTTTTCACAGTTTCACTTGAGTTTCATTGGATGGTGCAGCCATATGCTGTATAGGTTTAGCTGCTCTGGAATGAACACATTCCATGTAAGACTGTGTGCTCCTGAGCAGAGAAGTTTAACAAATCAAATCATACAAGTGGCCTACAAACATCTCTGCACATTTTATTCTGTGGATAGATAAATCAAAGCCAATGTTTGGCCTTGATTTTGTCTTTTCAAAAAAAAAAATGTCTTTCTGCTGTCAGTATTATAGAGCGTTCACTCCCTCACGTCCCTCTCTGTGAATACACTGCAGGAATGTGAGGGCTTCATTGAAATGTGCATTTGTTGTGCACATCCACTTGCGTAGCCATTTTCTTATATCATTTTGTTCTATCTATGTGTTTCTAGTGCCTCTCTCTATCTTAAAAAATATTTCCGAGGGAGAATGACCTGACCATTTGACTAGCACTCACCATTTCATCCTGTCAAACACACGACAACATTTTTCTTACCCTTCCCACCCACACAGTTTGGGTAGGGATTAGATAACCAGCGTGTTTCCCGCCTCACTGGAAGACACTCTTCCAAACAGGTGTAGCTTTTAGACAGCAGTCAGTGTATTTCTGGGGTGTATGTGTGCTCTTGCACACCTGTACGTGTGTGTCTGTGCCTGTGCACATGTTCAGGGAATAGGTGATGTGTGTTTGAAGTGCAGAAGCACCAAGCCAAGTGTTGCATACTGTTGGATGGCTTTGTTCCCAGATGAAACAGAGAGAGAGAGAGAGAGAGAGAGGGGAGAGAGAAACAGAGAGCGAAAGCTGGGAGACAGAGACACAGCTGAACTTAAGTAACCCTCCTACAGTGTCTCACATTTTGAATTTAGCAATAATTTAACTGAAATAGTTTAACTTTCCTGATTGTCACTGCCTGAACTTCTGCCAAACACTCAAGCTGTGTCAAGGTAGAAGTAACACCAACTTTCTGAATGCTTTAACTCTACAATTCCAGATAAACAACACTGTCAGTATGCCAGGTAAAGACATTTTTTCTCAATTGTACAATTACATTACATCAGTGTCTGAATGATAAGAACAGTATAGTATATCACTTGCTTTCATGCACAGAGTCTGCTTTACTTGTCAAAATGTGTATGTGTGCAAAAGTGGAAGTGAATACATGTGTGTTGGGTACTTTACCATCCACATTAAGCTGTCAACAGTGTACTTGCTCTTTCTAAAGAGCAGTGAGTAAAAGGTAAGTACCTTAAAACACCAAGATAACTGATAATCTGCTACAGAACACAGTAATGAATCTACATTTTACAGGAAAAACAAACATTTTAAAAGTAAAATTACTTCAGACATATCAAAGCATGTGCAGATACAGGAAGAAAAGCATAATTGTTAGAAATCTGAAAAGCCAATGAAAGAACACATGTCAAGCTGGGGACTGAAGCAAGGTTGATTACAGAAACCTCGACTAGTTTCCAGCTCACGATGAATATCAACGTTTTTTTTGTTGTTTTTTTTGTTTTTTGCTTTAATTTCTGAAACATGAGTCATGCACCTTCTGTAGTTGAAAAAGGTTTGGGTGACGGTGAGATACTCTCATATTCAACTGATTTACTTTCCCCACGGCGGCGTGCACTTTTATTCACAGCGGGGCATAACCTTGATCCATGATTGAGGGCTGACTTCACTTCACTGTGTCAGAGCTAAAGGTGTTGCTCAAGCGCTTTCTTTATCTAATTTTACCACATATTCTTCTCTCTTTAAATGGATCTGCAACCCAATTTGAACTTCAAAAGTAAGACATATTAACACAGGACTAACACTACCTGGGAATATAAATTAATTTGTAACGGTATTGGATTAGTGATTTTACTTCCATTTGAATCCACCAATGTAATACTTTGAAAAGTAAAAGTTCCAGCACAAATTAGCCGATTACCTCAATGTCTTGCTTCATTAACTTATTAATTTATTGGCAAATAAAGAATTCCTGCAACATAATACTAAAACTGTGGTATGCTATTGCTAATCACATTGGTAACAGCTGTAATTTTTTATTTTTGGCACACACTTGTTCTTTGTCTTCAGGTGTGAGTGTGTGTATTTGTGTATTATTGTATGTTAAGTGGAAAATGGCACATTTAGTGAGGAGTCTTACTGTCAGCGACCCAGACTGCAGGATTTTGCTTATGGGATTAAACCTTTAATCTTATCATTACATTGTCATTATAAATCTTTTAATATCCTTTTTTTTTATTGTGTTGAAAACTAAATGGAAAGCAAAGGGAGAACACACCTTTCAGCCTATAACAGTCTCATCTTTTGGTCCAGTGTGGCTGTGTGACTTGCAATATCATCGTTTGCACACATTCATACACACATTGAAATGAAACTATTTTAGTCTGTGTACCTCTGTTTGAGTTTGCACTGTGATTGGTGTAGCTGGTGACACACACACACACACACACACACACACACACACACACACACACACACACACACACACACACACACACACACACACACACACAGCCTTACCTCTGTCACTTTTGGGGTATTTACATAGACTTCCATTCATTTCCTGGAGCCTTACCCTAACTTTAACCATAACCACTACTTGCCTAAGCCTACCAACCTTAACCACTGATGCAAAAATCAGCGTTTTACCAATTGGGGACAAGTCTTTTGTCCACAGTTCCCCAAGCTGTCCCAAATCAACTGGTTTTAAGTCTGGTTTGTGTCCCCGAAAATAGCGTTAGCCATAACCACACACACACACACACACACACACACACACACACACACACACACACACACACACACACACACACACACACACACACACACACACACACACACACACACACACACACACACACACACTGTAAAATAAGCCTCTTTTTTATAAAGTAATAGAGTTACTTATCAGCCTGTTTCTCTCTTGGTTTTTCTCTTTGGTTTCCTTCACTTAGGTGGATTCTAACATGTGGACAGCAACAGTGGTGGGGATGAGGTGGATGAATAAATCTACTGGTTTATCACTCTTAGCATGTGGTCGGGTTTATAGACAGGCTGTGAGGGAATTCAAATCAACTCCGCTCTGGCTCTGACTCTGGATTTCTATTGTTAGACCCGAAGAAGAGATTGGGTACCTTTCTTTTCCCTCCTGACTACGTTTTCCTCATTTCTACTCCCCTATTCTCCAGTACTCTCTACTCATGAAAGGTTGTTAAAATATACAGCTTAAAAAACTTGAAGTAGCTGGAGTGCACTTGTTTTGCCCACAGCCTCTTACTGTAGGTGTTCATGTAAAAATGATAGTATATGAAAGATGAAACCACTGAAGAACACTTCATGATTTTGTCAAGAATTTTAAATGCAACACAACTGCTCACTGTCATTTTGCATATTGGCAGTCTGGAGTGGCCTCAGAAGTTAGTTTTCTCTAATTGCACAAGCTCAATACCCAAGTCAACTAACCAGTTATTTGAATTGTTTTCAGTTGTGGCTTGTTGCAGCGTTTTTTTAGTGCAGGTTGTTCATTTCCTATACATGGATATCCTGAATATTCACAAAATCCAAGACAATATAACAAATGATCTTATATTGCTGCCGTCACACCTGTCATTCATCTGCATGTATCAAATCTATATTTGCCCTGAATTGTGTACTTCAAAAATTACCCATAGGAAAAGGTATGAATTGGGGAAGTTGTAAATATGATAACCTTAAACCTGCATTAACTGATTTTTTGGCCACTTGGGAGCAGCAGAAACAAGCTGCTAATACAGCATTATGTTTAATCACTTTGCTGATAGTTTACTTTTGTGCATTTAAAAAATATGTCTATGTAGTTTGTTCATTTTTTTCTCAATTAAGTGATTGTGTAAGTGCAGTAAGCAAACGTACACAATACTGGCTCTGATTCTGACTTCAGTTCAGAAGCTGCATTCATTTCAGTTCAAGGACTATACAAAACAATGTGTATATGCACTGTTAATACTGTATATTAGCTTAGCAGCCACTTATTTGCAGTAGAGTTATCACATCATGATTGTTTCTGTAACTTTCCCGGTTATCAATTAACAAGGAAGTATGACAACTGTGCTTTATTCAGTCACAAGTGAGGAAAGCACCACTGCCAAAAGCTATTTGTGACAATGGTGATTCAGTGTAGTCAGTTCAATTTGAAGATTATGGGTTTGTACACATACTGAACACCTCTAAAGATGGCCTATTTACACATCTAGTAGACATGGCGCAACATTAGCATCCACTTAGAGTCATGTTTCTGGTCACATAGTGACTGCTACTCCAATATTCTCTCTGCTTTTAGCTCTGATTTAGTTTAACTTCTGATATACATATCAAGCTCTATCTGATAAATGCCCCATTATCTTCTCTGCTAGTTGCTAACTTTGTCTGACATTTGGTTCTGGGCAGGTAGTGTAAAATGGGTTTATCTGAGCTATTTCTCTGAAAACAGCTGTCTGCTGTGACTGAAAAAAACACTGATGAGAACTATTACAATTAATCAAAACAGTGAAGTTGCAGGACATGAAACCAAAACAATGAGCTAAAACACATCAAAAAGCTTGATAGTGCATAGTTAGTGGGTTAGTCACTATGAGCAACACATTTCACATACATGTAGTTATTTGAATCATTGCTACTCAAAAATATTGATTACAGCATCTTAAAGTACAACAACAATTGTAAAAATCTTAATTATTTCATGTTTTGTGTTATCACTGCTGCTTGATTCCTCTACTGACCATATCACATTGAGGGGACTGTTAAAATTCTGGCCATGGTGAAGTAACAAGGTGAGCGATGGTAATTGGGAATTATCACATAATTCATCACAGAGATATGTGAAGAGAGGAGGGGGAAGAGTGTTGAGGTCAGAAGACAAGGAAACATCATTGCATCCATACCAAACAACAGTGGGCTAGAATAATAATTCCAATAATTAAGACTGGTCATTGCATAATCTTTAGAAACCCAATTGTATATATCACGGATTTACCATAACCTTGGTGGAATGCTGACAACTAGATTGGACTAACAGGATTTTTTTATTTTTTTTTACAGAAATGGGAACAGACTGAAATGATATCATCAGTCAATGACAGAGATGACTGGGGTCCTAATGGGTGAACCATACTGTATAGCCTGCTTCACATTAAGAATTTAGCCCTGAATATCTATTAATCTGCACGACAGACTTCACAAGTCAAATATTTATTAGCTCTGATTAGGAAATTCATATTTTAGATATGACTGTGTCTCATTCCTCCGAGCTCATAAATATTCACATCATTTCACATGATAACCTCAGAAGATTTCAGACTAGACAGAGCTTCTCTGTCAAAGATTCTGCTGTTCAGATGTGTATCATATCTCAAAAAGTTTCTTTGAACTTTATTTCACTGGGTGTTGAAGATTTGGTGGATGATTATGTCAGACACTTGTTTGCATTTGACTCAAACTACAATCCCGATGGGTTTCTGCCTTTTGTTGTTAGGCACTGGATAAATGTATGTGTATACTTTTTCTGTGAGTGAATGTGTGTGTGTGCGTGTGTGTGTGTGTGTGTGTGTGTGTGTGTGTGTGTGTGTGTGTGTGTGTGTGTGTGTATGTGTGTGTGTGTGTGTGTGTGTGTGTGTGTGTGTGTGTGTGTGTGTGTGTTGCCAGTGCAGATGAGTAGGCCTGGGAAATCTTCAGGAGTAGCATAAAAAAGGAGCAAAGACAGACAAGATGATGTTTGCCAAATTAACCTTAGATCTGATTGGATTGACTCAAACTGGTCTGTGTGTGGTCCCATTGAGTGTGTGTGTGTGTGTGTGTGTGTGTGTGTGTGTGTTTGTAAATGAGTGTGTGATGATGTGTGTGCTCTCATTGGCAGAATGGTGTCTTTACAAGTTGAAGAGACCTCCTATTGGACCATACAGGTCATGGGAACCTGCTCTCTGAGGGTCTCCATTGCGCGAACGCACGCGCACACACACACACACACACACACACACACACACACACACACACACACACACACACACACCGACCACACACACACACACACACACACACACACACACACACACACACACACACACACACACACACACACACACACACACACACCGACTTCAGAGGTTATGGTACTTCTCCCAGTTGATCTGTCTCCCAGTATATCATATTAATCGGTTTGAGTGATTTTGTATTTCATAATTAGAAACTGCATTTCATTTCAGAGAACATGGGGCACTTCACTCCTTCGAAGACCCTTTGCTCAGTGTAAACAAATGTCTAAGGAAAGGCAAAACGTTTGAAAATGACATCAAAAAATATTATCCTTCTTAAATCAGCCGACAATATGATGCATTACCTCAATTAAGCTCGTTTTGGGGGGTCGGATGATTTGCAATCCATTAAGCAATATGCAAATGGCTTTGTTTGTTTAGGGACGTTGGGGAAGGATGGAAGCAGAGAGAGAGAGAGAGAGAGAGAGAGAGAGAGAGAGAGAGAGAGAGAGAGAGAGAGAGAGAGAGAGAGAGAGAGAGAGAGAGAGAGAGAGAGAGAGAGAAAGGGATGGAAGGCAGGAGAGGCAAGAAAAGAAGAATTCTGTGTAATTGGCCAGGCTACTATCCTCTGCTGTGGGCCTAATGAGGTATACGCACGCACACACACAGACACACAGACACACAGACACACACACACACACACACACACACACACACACACACACACACACACACACACACACACACACACACACACACACTGGTTGGCATTTAGTGTGTAAAAGTGCTTTTATATTTAATCAATAATCTTGACATGGCAGAGTTTAAGGGGGTTTTGAGCTATATTTTTGTGTTTTAACCTCTGGGTTTGTATCGTCACTTGTGAAAATATAAAAAATAGTGTGTTTGTGTGTATGCATAGTGCACTTTCCTCACTTTCATGCACTGAAATTAGTCACTCACCACAGCTCAACAAGCAAATACAAGCAACAAAGAAAAGAAGAGAAAAAAAGAACAGAAGAGAATCAAACTGACTTGCATATAAAAAGGTCCCACTGAGAACATCACCTGGCTGCCCTTTAAATTCTCTCTATGCTGTTGCACAGACAGAGTAAGTGTACGACCTGTAATGAGCTAATCCGTGTGTAGCCGTGTTCAGGCCTGCTCAGGGAGACTGTGTTCTCTCAGGCTGAACCATCACTGTGCTGTCGCCTCTACAGCACTTAATGACTTTCTGCTCCGTGGACAACTTGGGCCAGAGAGATTACATATAAAAAAGAGCGCGCGCGAGAGAGAGGGGGGGGGGGGGGGGGGGGGGGAGACAAAGAAAAAAGAGAGAGAGAGACAGCGAGAGGGAGAGAGAGAGAGGTGGGGTGAGCAGTGAAGCATGCCAGGTTCTCAAAGTTTGTGTAAATTGGTTCAGACTGGTGTTGATCTTGATTACTGATCGGTCCCGATCCTGTCCTGCCTGGCCTGCAGTAAACTAACATCTGGGTTTAACTTCATCGTTCAAGACCATTTATATTTGCACCAGTGAGTTGGCAGCAGCAAGATATGGGAGAGAGGAGCCTCCAATGGCAGAGCCGCATAAATGTCAGTTTGCCAAGAATCTCCCAGAACCGTCCCAATGAATAAGGCTTGTACACAACATGGTCCACTCTTTTAAATTAAAAAGATCAATGTTTTCTAATCAGATACAAATTAAAACCATGCTTGTGTACATGTCAGCCAAAACAGCTGAGTTGTAAAATTAAGCGGGTGACTTTAGAGCTCTGGTGCATTATCATGATTTGGAACAAGTCGGAAGAAGAAGAGGGAAGCTTTTGGACACTGAAATTTGAATTTATAGGACTACGGCAACAACCTGTATGAACAAAGATTCTTCAACTCAGGTCAATCTCCAGTGAGCTAACACGTTGGAAGAACTTGACATCCTGAAATTGATGACATCATTGGTTGGTATGAGCTACTTAACACAGATGACATTAGTCATGGGATGACCCACTAATTTCTATAGAAGTTGCTCAGTGGTGCACACAACAAAAAAAATCCTTATGCTTCCATCATCTAGCCATAGAGCATGTGCAGTAGCACCTTCTCTCGCCGAGCCGATTGAGTGCATGTGTGTTCAAAACAGCCTCTAGACAGAACAAATTCTGACAATAAAAACAATGTTTTTGCAAGGTTTGTGATGCTCAGAAAAAATGTATTCACTGTTTTACATCCACTACCTTTCCAATGTCTATGTGTAGGAAAAATACTTTTTTGGCCAGTGTTACTCATGCGATGAACCTTGTTGTTGAAAGTTGTAATTACCCTGTGCAGCTATTACTCCAAACAATGTACACAACCAAGTGCTGCTCCTGAGGGCTTGCTGCTTACACAGTGACTTTCTGGAGTCTTGTTTTCATTGTGAGGATGTAAGTCAAGTAGCTAAAAGTCACTGCCCCTGGCCAAGAAATAAACTGGCACATATTCCCCCATAAAACCATAAACTGTCATTTTTAGAGTATGTTTTTTTTTTTTTTTTTTTTTTTTACAGCTTACAGCTAACAGACACGATATTACATCAACCACATTCAGTGAGCTTTAAAGGGGCTGGAAGCTAGATTTTTTCAAAAAATGTTTTTAAACTTTTGATCAGAATTAGGATACCTATTTAAAATATTTATGCTGCTAGCTATAGCTTCATATAATGTACAGACATAAGAATTGTATCAAGCTCATCTACCTCTCTGCAAGAATGCAAATGAGCATACTTACCGATGTGTCGGACGATTGCTTTACCAGGAATGACATGACATTTCTTTACAGATAAATATGGAAAGGCATAATTGTAACTACTGCTAACAGAAGATATACATAATCTCACACAGTTTAATCTTGAGCAATACTTTAATATGGTATACATGAGGGCCAAGCTGTGACATCTTTGTAAAAGACAATTATTGAGCAGGGTTGAGCACAGTTGAATCTAGAAGTCAGGATGGGTCTGTAACATTTTCTTTTAACAGTTATGGATTCTGTCTCATTAGCCTTTATGCTTTTGCAATGATGCTATAAATCCCCCAAACCCTTAACTACAGTTGCAGCTACCTAACCTTCACCAAACTTACAGAATCATCCTTCCCTTAAGCAGGTGTGATCTATAGAGTCTGTAAGCTTTCACCAAAACTTTGTTGAGAAGAAGTAGGTCACAGTCACTAAACATCTTACTGTAATGTGGCGACTTTAAGGATCCACTGCAATGTGGGTCAGATGTGGAGGACTCAACAGAACAGAAGATGTCAAACCAGCCTTAATCAATCTCTGCAAGAACAATACTCCAGCTGCTCTCAAAGTTAGTGTTGTCAGAATGTTTTCTGAAGTTTGCAAACCTAACAAAAAAATATTTAAAACATTTTTTTTAGCTGTAAGGTGTTTCATTGTGTCAAACCAGAAAACATAACCCTCACTGATGCAAATATATCAGCCTACCTGAATATGAAACCCTGTCACTGTGATTTCAATATCAGATGGCTCAGTCTAATAACAATGCCTCTATTATACAAAACAGATGTTCCTTACAAAAATGGATCCAGATAACAGGCAGCACTGTAAATGTAATGCTTATGAAATGAATGAAATAAATGTTCCTCTTTGCCCCTCGTTGTCCCTTCCTTCCTTTCTCTCTTGGACCAATTACAGGATGAGTTGAATTTGTTCCTGTCTCTGTTTATCTCTCTTCCTGTGACCCCTGGGCTCATTCTCATGCTAAACTACTTTTCATTTGCTAATGACCGTGGCATGGCTTCAGTCGACCCATCTGAATATGTATGGAGGGTGCGAGGAGAGAACAGGTTTATGGAGATGTGGATCCATTGCTGTCGCCTTCGCTCCCATAGTCAGCTCCATTACTGATGACCCCTGCACTCAGCACATACAGTAGACATCTGCTGAGTGTGTGTGAGTTTGCCTGCTGGTTATGTGTGCATGCCAGTGTCTATCTGCACAAGCACTTGTGTGTGTGCATATGTGCGTGTACTGTAACCCCTCATTTAGTTGCCCCTCATTCAGTCATTACATTCACTAATGCAGAGTATGCATGGCTCTACTCATAATAGCCCCTTCTCTGATATGCAAACAAGCTCTCCACTTGCACCTGGCATCCAGACACAAACTTATCATCAGCAACAGTCTCCTCACCCTAATTTGCGTCCTGTTCAAATGTAATAGGGAAACCACTCATACAGGAAAATGGTTTCTTTTTGTCTGTCTTGATAATAATGTGTTAAGGGGCTTCGCTGAATGTGGCTATGTGTAATCTCTGTGGAACAAAGGCTTTGTTAAACTTCAGACAACGGGAAATAGGAAAATAGGAAACAGGCTACAAGACTGTTGATGAAGATAATCGAGTGGTTACAGGTGTGTTAGATTTTGCCCACATTAACATTTATTTCATTTATTTCTCCTTTTTTCTTCTTGCACCAATAATGAACAGATCAGAGTCTACACTCATGTAAGCCGTGCTGCAGAAGGGTCTTGATGACAACCCGTTGCTCCAGTAAATGTATTAAAACTGGGCAAAATCATCTCCAATACATTGTGATAATTAATCATCCCAGCAACGTTTCTATTATCCACCAAAAGTGTATGTGCTCGTGTACCTGTGTGTTCCTTTATGTGTGTATGTGTGGGCGGCAGATAGAACAGAAGGTGTTAAAAGTGGATGTGACCACAGGCAGCAGATAAGACAGTCAAGCATGTCTATCCACACCTATCTTTTCTCCCTTGTCCTCTCCTTGACTAAATCTAAATAAGATCAGTTGGTTGATCAAAGTCTTGGCAGTGGCCAAGCCCTCATTTCTCCTCTTAATTGATTACTAATGCCTTGCAATAAGAGTTCTGCACAGTTAGGTTGCACCTTACTGGGGGTTTGCAAGATATATTTTAATGAGCACAGTTAGAATTAAAAGAAATCTAAGCAAGGAAAGCCTAAATAACTCAAAATAACTCAAAGGGAAATGTTATTTTCAAGTTCAAATCCCTTCAAGGTTTGTTTAGGTTTAGCATCAGGTCTGTCATAAGCCATAAATGTTGCCTGTCCTCATGAATTGAGGATTAGTAAGTTTGTAATTCTGTCCACAACACTGCAAGCTCTCTACTTTTTCAATGAGTTGGTAATATTGTATACGTTCGTGGTAGCTGTGCTGTATGTGTGTCAGACTGCTAAGAAGGAACAAACCCTGCATACCTATCTAAAAAAAGGTTGGGAAGGGACACATCACCATGACAACACAGGGAGGAGTAGGACGTACGCCATTAAAAAGATGGAAGCAATGTTGTGTATCCTGGTGTCTCATCCCCATGCAGACGAAAAAACATACATTTGTGTGTACGGATGAAATACAATGTGCTCATACAAATGCACACACAACTGCACAACACATGCACATAAATGTCCTCTCACACACACCCACTGAGTGCACACATTTTCCTAATCCATTTATTCAGTCCTTGCCTAATTTGCCACAGCGATGACAAACTGAAGTAATTTCCTCCACATCTTTTTATTCCAGTTCAATGAACTCTTAAACAATTCAGCTTGAACTTTGATTACTTGCTGCTCATTTGCATACTCATAGTTCAAGCCAATATGTCCTTTCGCCAGTAGAGTTGAGGTGACCTTAGAAGAAATTTTAACAACATGGGCACAAGTTGCACATGAATGACATTTATCCCTACAACCAATTATGTCTTTATGAGGAGTGTTTGTGGACATGCCAACATTATCAGCTGCTTTGTAACCATTGAAATAGTTTATCATTTTGACAAAAGTTTACCTAATTGTCATAGTCTAATGCCTTGTAACAATTTTGGTTATCAGTATGACCCAAACATGTCATCAAGGCCTGTCAGGGATTTAACATAGGGGTAATAGTAACATCTAGTGGCTGCTCAGGAGAACTGTGAGGCTTTTATGTTGAGTATGTAGATGGAAACCTGTGCTGATGACAAACAAAGCACTGCTGATTCCTCAGTTTAATAATTTTGCTCCCAAAGGGTGCGGACGACTTTCTCTCTGCTGTGTAGTATTTCAGTTTTGATTCTGTTTTTTTCCCACTGGCAAACCGATAAACCTTTGTCTTTTTTCTCTTCATCATTTTCTCTTGTGTCTCTTATCACTGCATGTATACACATGCACAGACATACACACACTGTGTATCTAGCTCAAGGAAGGCTGTTCTTCCTCTGTGACATCAAATTTATTTAATCAATCCAGCACAACCCCAGCTGTCCAACATGAAGTGTTTTCCAATTATCTTAATGTGATTTGCTCCCTGCTGTTGACTGCTACACTACTTATTACAATGTAATAAGATGCTGAGTGTAGATGCACACACGCACGCACGCACGCACACACACACACACACACAAACGCAAACACACACACACACACATGCACACAAATATTTTTCCTGTCTTCTGTGCTCTCCTGTCATCGGATGGCCAGTGTGAGTAATGACAGGACAAGCTGTGACAAAGGAGGGGGTGAGGAGACATACACCCCAGGAGAGGAGGGATGGTGGGATGCAGGGATAGGATGGATGGAGGGATAAAAAGGCAGACAGACACAGAGCCTGCAGGCCCCAGCGGAGCATACAGCAGTGGTCCCACTGCCATCAAAACCACATCGCGTCCTGCAGAACGGCAGTGCAGACATCATCCTAACTACGCAGTGACAGGGCAGACGAGACGTTAAATACACATTAGGAGGCAAGTCACAACCCCTACAGGGAACAGACAGACAGATGGAATAGAGGAAGACAGTAAGAGATGACAGATCGGTATATCAATGCCTCGGCCTCAGAGGTAGTACGAATCCCAGCAGACAACAGTGACTTTCTCAGTCCATCCCTTCAGTTTAATCCTGAAAGATAGTATACATTGTAGGTTACCGTTTTGGCACCTAAGCTACTTTGTGATGACAGTGTGAACTCAGGCCATATGAAAATATAGTATCTGGAAAATGGTTTCTCTGAGGTGCAGAGATGTGAACATACAGCACAGTACCTTCTGGGCGGAGGATCACACAACTGACAGTGTGAACAGTGGGTCTACTGTCAGCAGAGTGGCTCCATGACAAATGAAGGGAAGAAGGGTTAAAAGAGGCAAACATTTGTGGTTCTCTTGGGTATTCTTTGAAGACCAGAGCCCAGGAGATGGTCTGACCCCTGGAGCTGCAACCAACCCTCTGACCCACACTTTACACCTTGTAACCTGGGCACTGAAGAGAGGGGAAAGGAGAGATACAGATGAGGCTGCAGAGAGAATAACATCTCCAAAGCTGAGAGCACAAGATTAACAACAGAGCAGTACAAAAACAGTGTGAAAAGGAATAATAACGAATGAAAGTGTTCATTCATTATGTATTATCTACTGTATGTATTTGGTATAGCACATTATTATTAGTAGAGGCAATAAACTTCAATATTGAAATAACTAGGGGATAAGCTTTACTTTCTATTTGTGTGTGTGTGTGTGTGTGTGTGTGTGTGTGTGTGTGAGTGCTTGTGTGTCTGTGTTTGTGTCGTCCACAGGGTGCTGAACTGCTGCAACATTACGTGATACGACCCCACCCTCTGGGTCTATTGAAATCCACGAGACAGAATCCTTCGCTCTGTTTTATTTTTGTTTCTCTCTGATCTGCTCTGCGCCCATGCTGTAATCCTTCTCTGATTTTGTCATGGAACTCATTACAAAATCCTCTTAAGTCTTCTTGTTGACTTTAATTATTTGACTAATTCATTTCAGGCCCCCTTTTCATCCGAAACTGTGATATTTGTGGCTAATTACTAGCAGAACTCTTGCTCAGCAACAGCTGGTTTTGCTTATTTAAATCAACCACTTGAAATTAAAGCTGCAGTGTGTGGAGCATTTTAAGGGTAATTAATTGTTCAAGTATCACATGCTGTATTGTTCAATACATTACAGAGCTGTCATAAGAACATTTCTTATAGTTCTACTGTATCTTACACAAGATGATGAAGTTTCTTCACATTATATCTATCAGCATCCACTCTCAGTCAGAAAGAAAAGTGATCTTGACAAGTGTCAAAGGTCTTGATTTAGGACTGGCTGTCTGCATGAGGACAATGTGATCTTATGCTGAATTGCCATTACAAAGTTAGAGCACTTACATTATAATGGTGTTCCTGTCCCTGTTTTCAATTTCACACTTGATGGCGTCCATGTGGTAGAGTTTAATTGGGGCATCCTCAGGAGAGTCTTTGAATCTCTCTGTCTCTCTGTGTGTGTGTGTGTGTGTGTGTGTGTGTGTGTGTGTGTGTGTGTGCATATACAGTATAGGTATGCATGTCTAAATACACAGAGCCCCTCTGTTTTACTGTCAGAGAAGCTCTAAGCTCTCTCTAAGTCAATTTTATGACTAGCACAAAAGTAGCTCTTTTACAATGCTTTACCCTGAGTGAGCACACTTAGCAAGCTCTTAAAAACAACATCAGTGAGTTCCTGTATCAAAAGCAGAAAACCTCTATAATGAAGCAAACATCTGGAAGTGAAAACAACAAAGTAAAAAGGCTTTAACTTTGGTTTCTGCACAGCTTGGGAATATAAACACCATTTGGCAAATGTATCTAACTTGTCAAAAACAACAAATGTGTAATATTGAACTGTGTGCTAGATACACTGTTAATAAGACTCTACTGTATATAACCCTGCAACAAAAATACAAAGGAAGTGAACCTTCTTCTAGATTTCCAGAGGGAGAGAAAACAAAGGGAGAGATAGTTGACTTTGGTGCTGCTGCTTCTGTTTTCTTTGACTCTGTTGTAAGTGTTTATAAAGTGTTAGGTGTCCACAGTTTACCTTTCATCTCAGGATGAGAAAGTGCTTGATCTGCATTTATGAAGGAAGTTAGAAAAAGTTGAGTTTTGACAACCTGCCTCTAACATCACTGTAAATTATCAAATACTCCGGCATACTGCATCTTCTCATCTATATATTTTTTCCAACCATAAGGTTATCAATACAAATAATTAAAACAACATGTGTTGAGTATGTATTGGAAACAAACTTTTTCATAAAACACATTCAGTCTTGGTTGAGTGTTGATTTTGAGTACCCTTTGATAAAATATATATTTTACAGTGTTCCAGGTGTGTGCTCTGAGTTTGACTGTTGGACCTGCTGTGCTCTGCCCAGCTCACAGACATCAAACACATCAACCTGAAGCTCCATCACTAACTTCAAATCAAAAGTCTAAGTTCATTCTGGCTCCATCTGTCCTTTCATTCCTTCCAGTCACTCCCTAGATCCAGAGGGAGTGTGTCAGCTCTTTAGGATAGGCAGTCAACAGATGATTTCCTTTAGAGGTAATGATCAAGTTCACTGGCCAAAGGAGTGTAGTGAGTTCAACAACATTGACATTCATTGATAGAGTCTCAGAAATGGCTGCAGCTAAAGTACATGAAGGAGCAACTTAAACATTTTGTCACAAGCCAAAAGATACAGTAGCTCTAAAACAATGGAGAAAGGGGACCCTAAATAATTCAGGTGCTCCTCCTCAACAGCAACCATAAAAGATAAAGGTAATCTTTTAATGAAGGAGATTATGTTACACACCACAATCTTGATAACTGTGTTATCATAATCAATATTTTACATGCGTCACTCAATTTAAAAAAAGCAGAACAGATATATTATACTGACATTGACCATATGGATAGTGAGGTGGTTCAAGGTTTATACTGTAGTAAGGGGAAAGGGCAAGCAGCTGTTTTTGACATCCTCTAAGCTTTCACAAATAGAAAAGTGAAAAAAGCGCAAGGCACCAAGAAACACACTGCTGCAGCTACAAAGGTAGAGTTTAAAGAAATATGCCAAAGTAACTTGTTAGTAGAGAGCTGGTACTTTTTTCCCCACTCAATCTCAATTTCACATCTTAAATATATGACATTTTAATTGTTTTCCCTTTAGTCTGCTTCTCTGTACCAACATCTCTCCTGTTGTGCAGGATACATACCATATACTGTATGTATGTATGACTCTCCAAACAAGTGAAATCCATTCAAATCATAGACTGTAAACATTAATTGACATAGCCACTGTGATGTCACCCATTGGCTTGTGTACTCAAATGTTGAAGCTTCGAGTTTGCATTTTGACTGTCACCGTCTTTGAATTTTGGAGCCAGAAGTGACCATATTTGCTGATGAGAGGGTGAAGCTGACCCTAACGGTGGCTGCCAACTTGATTATCATGCACCATTTACATGTATACAGATGGTTACCTGTGATAATGTTTATGCTAGCGCTATCTTTTGATAGTAGAAAACAGGCTTAAAACCATTCAAATTTACTGGAAAAGTTCAACATCCAACTCCTTGGAGGGTCTTTTAGTACGACCAAGCACTGAACAAGACTTTTTAGGCGACCAAAATGTTACAATTAACATTAATGTACTGAAAACACGCTAACGGCTACGACGGAACTAAGGGCCTGATTTACTAAGATCCCAAATAAAGACAAATAATTGCCCTTAGAGGCTGATTTACTAAGATCCCAAATAAAGGATACTAAATTGCATGCTCAGTGCAATAGATTGCGTGTTTAGTTAGCATGCATTTTGCGGGTGATCTACTAAGAATAACTGCGTAAATGAAATCAGGTGCAACAAGGTGCAGACAGCAGTATTTAAATAAGGGTGTCTTAATGGAGAGTTTGGACAAACAGAAAGCGCAAAATGAATTTTGATCCCATGGAATTAGAGATTCTAGTGGGAGAGGTTAACAAACATATTGAGTTATAACAAAAAATGTTTTACCATAAAAACCGTCATACGGGAGAGAATTTGTGACAAAGTCAATGTTGTTAGTATGTTGTTAGTAAAACCAAAAATATTCCATTCAAAAAATATTAACACAGGGTGGAAAAAATCCTTCTGCGCGTATTCTGTAAATGTGTCTCAATCTCCTCCTCTCCACAGCAACATCTGTGCGCAGTTGTTTTGCACTGTGTTTTGTCGTCTGTTGTACTTAACACTGTTTGTTAGCCTCCGTATTGGCCATATTAAAGTACCTGCCTAAGACTCTGCCTGCTGTGTCTGCATTTGGGTCCTACCTCCTCCACTCCTGACAGAAGACTCGGACCAACCAACCCGGCCCAGCAGACAAGAACCCATTCTTGGGCACACGCCTGACTCGAGGAGGACCTCGCAGCCTGAGCAACCCATTCTCGGGAACACGCCTGGCTCTGGGAGAATCTCGCAGCCTGAGCAACCCATTCTCGGGCACACGCCTGGCTCTAGGAGGACCTTGCAGCCTGAGCAACCCATTCTTGGGCACACGCCTGGTTCTAGGAGGACCTCGCAGCCTGAGCAACCCATTCTCAGGAACACGCCTGGCTCTGGGAGGTCCTTGCAGTTTGATGAGGAGGACCAGAACCAAGCCCCAACTGCCTCGCTACCAGGTAAAGCCCCAGCCAGAGCCTCAGCCCCAGCTGCCTTGCTACCTGGTCAAGCCTCAGCCAGTGCCACAGTCCCAGCCACCTTTTGTTCCGATTGACGTGCAGTCACCTCCTGTCCCTGCTGGCATGCAGTCACTTCCTGTTCCTGCTGGCGTGCAGTCACCTCCTGTACCTTCTGGCGTACAGTCACCTCCTGTTCCTGCTGGCGTTGAGCAATCCCCTGTTCATGCTGACGAGCAGCTACCCCCGGCCTCGCCCCATGCTGACGAGCAGCTACCCTCTGCCTCTGCCCCTGCCTCTGCGTCTGCTGACGAGCAGCTAGCCTCTGTCTTAGCCCGTGCCTCTGCGCCTGCTGATGAGCAGCTAGCCTCTGCCGCTGCTGACAAGCAGCCACCTTTGGCCTTGGCACCTGAGCTCCCGGTGGTCCAATTCCCTAATACTCTTGGGCCCAGTGTGCGGACAAGTGGTCTTGGACGCCGGCCTCAAGTGGGGTCCTGTCTCCGCCTCAGTTGCCTTCATCCGGAGAGGTCCCGTCTCTGCCTCTGCCTTTGCCAACAGCCTCCGGAGGGTTCCTGTCTCCGTCTCAGCCTCTGGCCACCGGAGGAGTCCGGCCTCAGATTCTGCATCCATCGCCGGCCACCGGAGGGGTCCGGTCTCAAATTCTGTCTCCGCTGATGGCCTCATGCCCAGCGTCCCAAGGGGTTCCACCTTCGCCTACGGCTCTGTCACATCCTGTTGTCTCTGTTGTTTAGTTAGTGTCTTATTTTGAAAGATATTTTCTCCTTGTGTATGTAATTAGTTTTACTTCCTGTGTTTCCCCACCTTAGTTAATTTCCTCATGTGTTTCACCTGTGTCTTGTTTCACTCACCTGTGTCCTGTTTTGTAATCATCCCGTATCTATATAGGTTTTGGTTTTCAGTTCAGTCTTTGTCCGAGTCTCTGTGTTTTGCACTGTGTTTAGTCGTCTGTTGTACTTAACTCTGTTTGTTTAGCCTCCGTATTGGTCATATTAAAGTACCTGCCTAAGACTCTGCCTGCTCTGTCTGCATTTGGGTTCTACCACCTCCACTCCTGACAATATTTGAATTTTCTCCTCCCTACTTTTTGCACACTTAAAACGTCCCATATTGCATATTCATTAAGGCAAACGTACTAAATGAACAGCGCATATTATCTTGCACATTTGAAAGACGCGAGCCTCAGTGCGCTGTGTTAGTAAATCAGCTTGCACATTTTTTGCGGGTGATGTCAGGCCCTTAATGTACATTTGCAGTATAAGAAGTGTGATGGAAGGAGGATCTGTCACATATGATGATACAGTACATTAACCATAGCTATCAGTTATATCCCTTCGAAAACCTGACAAAAGCTGCTTAAAGAGAGGTGAGAGATAAGCAGAAAGAGGGTCAAGGTACTTATAAGAAAAGTCATAAACAGCAGGAGAGTGTGCATTTACAGACCTGCCGAGTTCTTACATTCAGCCAATGTGTCAGAAGAACATGTGTGATGTATCAAGCTGTGTATGACTTAACATGCACAGTATAATCATTTCCAGAGGTATTTCCTGAAAAATGCAATAATCTTTCTCTGAATGTGTGATGTGTATGAAAGCATGCATCTGTTTGGGCACACATAAAGCAAGAAGCTAATCAAATGAAATGCATTCCATATTAATGTGATTTATTACTGCTGTGTTGCCAAAATCTGATGTTGCAGACCGTCAGTAGAGGGAATTAATCTATTTCAATTCCAACAAACGACACATGACACAGGCCCCTGGATGTGTTGTTTTCCTCTTTGCTGACAGCCTGTGTTCTTCTGTTCTGCCCAAAGGTATTGTGGGATTGTAGAATCTGCTCTAGTTTTATTGTGAATGATAAATGTTAACTCACACGTCTCTCATTAGAATAAAACATGTAAGGGCAACAAGACAGAGCAAACATTAGGTGACACAATCTTTACATCTTTATTTAAAATGGAGTTTCAGTTAGATAATTAAATGACCACACCATTTAAAACATTTATGATGGCTACATACATATTAAAAAAACAACATATGAAAGATGGGGAAGAAATCAAGTTTTTACAAATAAAGTAAACTATACTATACTGAGAAGAGGAGGGAAAGGGTATAATATAAAGCGTTTAATCCTCTGTTTTCTGTTCCACTGAAAGAAGATAAACAATGTTGTAAAGCAGGGAGAATACTGGCACTCTTACTGTGTCTACCTGTCAGTCATAACATTGCCACTAATTGGATGGTTCCATGTTGTAACCTTGGAAACAAGGGGTCACACAACATTCACAAACCGCCGCAATGAAGGTCATCTCACAATCTTAATCTCAGCAACAAGAGTCATGAAAAACATGCTCACATAAAAGGATGGTTCCTGTTACTGCATGTCAGTCATAATGAGGTTTCCTTTCAGGATGCATCCAAACTTCAGTGAAGCCAAAATTGACTGAGGTAGTGGTTACTGTGGCGACACAAATGTCTTTCTCATTGCTTTTGCTATTTTACTGAGTTTGGACAAGGTCATATCTTTATGCTGCAGTATTTATCCTTCCCAAACCAAATAGTTTATTTTACACTTTAATACATATTACAATATGTTTGAAACAATGAATGCTTTGAACACAGACACCCACACAAATGCAGGTGACCTCACACCAGACACTTGATGATTGATTACTAGCCTTGGGCTATCCCTCTGTCTGAACTTCCTGGTTTTTAAGTCTTGCTTCCTGCAAGGATCATTGCTTTTTGGGATGTGATTAACTCACCAGAATGAGGTCATGATTCATGCTGGGGTCTTCAAACAGGTAGAGGTTAGACCAGAGACTAGAGACAGTATCCCAGGTGTTCTGGCTTAGAGGTTGGAGGGGCCAAATACTGGGCTGAAGGGGGCTGGAAGGAACAACTGGATATTTGTTGGGGTTTAAAGGTCTGGGTGGAGGCTAGAGAAATTGTATTTTGGCTTGGATGTTTTCAAAGGAATAAAAGACTGTTAACATTTTTTGATAAAAGTTTAAAAAAAAATCAGATTAGATGAAGCTAATATGTAATAATGCTAGGCACTGTGTGTTATAATTATTGAGGGTCAATTGCTTAGCTTCTTTTTTTTCAAATAAACAAGGAATGGAAACCATGTCTCCCTATGTTTTGGTCCACAACCATGTGTAGCTTCCTCTTTTCTGTCTGTCCATCTCTCTCTTGAAACCCATTGCCCTCATTTGACCCTGTATAGCTCGCTAATTGAGTTTCTTGTGTTAACAAACATATGGTATTGGTTTCAGTTGCACCGCTCCAATCTAATGAGCTATCCCAAGTGGAAAAAAATAAAACCATTTAGATTTATAACCAGCTCCTTCAAGTGATTCTAAGGAATGACCCCATGATTTGAAAGGTTAAAAATTCACTGCAAGCAAGCACAAACTCTGCTAATGACCATTACCACAGATGAAAAGCAGATAAGGGGTTTCATTTTCAAAACTTTATCACCACTTTATCCCTTTCTCTCCTCTCCTCCTCTTTCAGTCCTAGTTTATTTATTGCCAATTTCTCTTGTTATGGGTGTCAAAGTGAGGCAGATTAGTGCCCTGCAGACTGCCAAAGTACTACCAATACACAATCATGTCTTTACTTGCAACAAAGGAAAGTTATTCACATATCAGGATTGCAATGATACAGTATATTTGGGTCAATGACGTATAAGGATTTATTTAAAAATAATAAATATGGGAATATCTATTGCAGTAATTCAAACATTAAGAAAGGTTGAGTACACATAAATACATATTAAAATAGTAAATTAGGTGTTTTATGTGTTTTTCCATCTCGATGAATTAGAACTGACCTTAAAAAGTCATGTGGTGCGACCATGATCTATCTTAAAATAAATGAATTTAAGTGTTTCGAAACAAATTATTTGCATGTCTTTCAAGTTTTTGTAAATAATAATCTCATATTTATGTTCTATAATGTCACAGTTGACTTCTTAAATGTATGTTAGACTTATTTTTCCTGTAAATTGCTTAAAAATGATTGAAAAAATTTAAAAATACAATTCAGTTAAGCATACTGTATCAGTGATTAATATTAAAAGGGATATTTTACTCTGAATTTAATACAGTTATTGGTATTATTGGTCGCACCACATGATATTTTTTCACTTTAAATAACAGAAAAATTACTAATAACTTGTATTTTTTGAAAAGTTAAAGTGATTACATATAAAGGAAAGGTACTACATATATATGGTATTTTTTTAATCAATTTTAACCTTTTTCTAACTGAAAAAAATGCAGTTAGACTGAAAATGTCATAGTCACGTCTTTGACCCATTTACAAAACGAGTGATAGATCACTTTTATAAGTAAAGTAAGCTATTTTTAAACTTGAAGGTGGTTGCACATAATTGCAGTGACATATTGATAACTGAAAAGATGATTCTTACATTGTAACTTCCACAATATAGATTTGCAATACAACGCCTATGTAAATAAAGTTGTGGTTAAATTTTGGTCATATTTCTTCTTGTTGCATTTTGGCAGTGCTGAAGGTTTATCTGCTTCAGTTTTTTCGCACCACATATTTTCTACGCGTTTCCACACAGTACTCCATCTGTATTCATGCAATCAGCCGTTAGAGATTATTGTTGCATGACTCAATTAAGTGTTACCAGCCTGTGACAGTGTGGAAGAGGGAGCTGTGCTGACATGGAGCAATAAGGAGGATGGTGCCAGAGAGTGAAATTCCATATTTAAAACACTGACCTGCTTCTTTTATCGGCCCCATATGCAGCGGCACACAAAGAGAGGCAAAGGCTACTAGCAGCTTCCTGTTTCAGTACCAACACCCTGCAGGTTAATAAGCTCCACTCTCGATGGAAACCCTGCTACCACCTCTAGCATATATCCCTGGCTGGTCCCAGTGCCACTTTCACTTCACAGTGACTCATTGTACCAATCAATCCCCATTTCCTCTCCACTGAAGGCTTGAGCTGTGTGGCAGGAGACAGAGCACAGTATCCAGCAGCCCAACACAGCACTCATTATGGCCTAATGGAGGTGAAGGTGTTTTTATGGCTCAGTCTGGCCCATTCAGCCAGTCAGGTGCCACACACGTGTCTCTGAGGGCCTTATTACAAATATCCACACACCAATGGTGATGCACACACACCCACCCACACACATGCACGCACACCCACAGGCACCCACGTGCACAAGTGCGCACGCACACACACACACACACACACAGACACACACACACACACACACACACACACACACACACACACACACACACACACACACACACACACACACACACACACATCAGACACCCTGACATTTTGCACCCCTCCACCTAGCATTTTGTTATGTGCCGCCATTGCGGGCCCCAACAAATCCACTCTTGGCCCTACTTTTATTGGAACCCTAACTGCTGCGAATTGTTTCCAATTAGTCCAAATTGGTCAGTTAAATCTTAGGTTTATGGTGGAAGTAAGTGACTCACTGAATCACTTCAGCATGGATTTCGACCATATTAGCATTGAACTTCTCTGTAATGACTCTGAGGTTCCACAGTAATCAGAATGTGTTGGTAATTGGGTGCTTAACTGCTCTTAATTGTTTTCAATTGTTTGAAATACAGTAATATAGTGATTTATGGCTTCCAGCACTAGTTTCCCCAAAGTGAGGCAGTAGATTAAAAACACACCTCAGGTAGGCTTTTGGAATATGGAAGTCAAGCTCAACTGGCATGCACATTATCATCAATATGCTCCTCTGAGACCTTATGAAAGTCATGTAAATGCATTCCATTGTTATAATGCATAGAAGCCTAACAACTGGTTGAAGAAGTGAGTCAGTTGTGCGATAAAGAAGTTTGGAAATAACAGCAGAGTTGATGCTGTATCAGTAATTTGATCATATAGTCCAACTTTTGCTGTGGTATGCTTGCATGTCTCCTTTAAAGGATGCCAGGCTGGAACAGAAGAAATGTGGGTCTTGTTAATGTTTTTAAAAGTCACATAGTTTCTGACCTTTCTGTCTTCTTTTTGACAGGATTTAACAACAGACGCAGCAGAGAAAAAAGAGGGGATTCCTTAACAAAAGAGGCAAAGGTCAATGGTACACTAATGGTCTCCGAACCTGAAAGTTTACAGTACTTCAGTGAGGGCAGCAAGGTTATCATAGGAACCCATCTTGTATTCTCTTTTGCGCTTTTCCTCTTCTGTCTGCCCCTCTCTTTTGCTCTTTATGCTTGAGTGACCACAATTACAAGCTGAAGCCAGCACAGGATGCGGCCGTGATTTAAAATGATTCATTTAGGGAATGCAGAGACCTGACACATTGAAACACATACTCCCACTGCAGCTATCCCGGCATCCCACCCACTTACACTAACAAAGACTAAATGCAAGGCAAAAACTGTAATATCAAAAAAAGGTATTACGTGAGTAAACTTCCAAAAAAGCACCTTTGAAATACTGGATATTAAGTTTGATTGACAAAGAAATGTGGGTTTATTAAACTGAATTTGTTTCTCTCAGGTTACCACACACAAGCACAAAGGCTCAGTGGAATCAGGCCTACCCATGTTTACTCTGGCATGTCAAATCCCAACTTCATTTTAAAGGCGACCTGTCTCAATGTTTGTGAATGTGGGACCACCCCAGGGGACCCGCCAGCTCCCCCTTTCACCACCCCTAACTGAGTGAGTTGTGATGCTTGATAAGCTGTGAGAACTCTGCAGTAAATTCAGCCTAGTAAGGCCACAGGCATCGCTCTGACTCTATCTCCAGTACTCTTTCCCCTCTTGGGCTTTTTATCTACACCCCCCTCCCAACTGATGGCCTAAAAGTGTAGATATGAATCACATGTCAACAATGTGGCAGAACATAAAAATAAAAAGCTGGAGCAGACAGAAAGAGGAAAGGTGAATAAGATAAAGAACGAGCTACTAAATAAAACGAATAAAATAACTGCCACCCACACTGGTGCAGAACAATTAAGCCTTCTCACAGGAAGTGAAATGCACATGCCCCGTCTCCACTTCCTCTCTCTGTTAGCGGCAGCTGCCAACATCTGACCCCCTCTGATGACAACACAAGTCGAAATCCCTACATGACCAGTGAATAACTTTATAGTGCCATAGCAGACACATAACCGTTATAATGGTTTCTGAGTTGTCTGATTCATGCTAGGATATATCACAAAAAAACACAAAATTGTTTCATATTGCTTTTAGATCCTCCCTTAATATAGATGATGAACCTATTATCTAATCTATTATTAGCAAGAGAAAATCTTCTGTGTTTGAACCATTACTGTAGAATATGAATTTATTTTACACAGTGAGAACAGCTGGTTGAGGGAGGAGAGGTTTCCTTGATAAGATGACACAGAAAACAGCTGCCACATATCACACGAAAAACCCACACATGCTCACAAACTACACATGGGAGGATATTGTTAAATGTGTTTTGTTCAAAGACTCGCAGACCATCTGAGGCTGCATGTCAGCCTCCTCCTAAAGTCTAATTTACACTTTATCCTTCTATCAGTCTTTTCCTCCTCCTAAGAGGAGCAATTGACTAATCAGATGAGGTCCACAGATGTTTATTTCACCAGAGAGGAATGTGAAGACCTATGAAGATTTCAGATGGACGGCAACTTAACTATTTAGTGTGGACGCTCTGCCAAAAGAAATGGACCATTTTACAGAGTTTGTCTAGATTGGAACAGAAGAAAATACCTTATTGGAGTGATAGTAGAGCCGGTGTTAGGGTTAAAGAAAAACTCCCAAAGATTCACTGACTATTATGTAGAATATGATTTGGATTTCTGTTACGTCTGTTTCTCTTTCTGATGATTTTTCTTAGAATAACAATCATTTTTACAAGTCATGGCAAGATAACAGTCATCCATTTCCTAGGACAAGCACTCCCTCCCTCCCTCATGATCGGGTACTTTCCTCCTCTCTCTTGCACAGAAAAGATAAATACATGCAAGAGAAAGTGATGCTGATATTGGCAGTTCTTCACTTGGAAACATTTGGAACTACCTGACTGAGACATTGTGGTTTCCCTTTGTTTTTTTTCCTGCACAAAATCATTTGAGATACAGAATCATTTCAACACACTTCCTTAACTGTTCACAGAGGAATAACCTGTTCCCTGTCTGGCATGCAACACAGGTCTGAGGCTGCAAATAATAAGAAAGAAGAGACGAAACAAGAGAAATAAAGCAAATACTGCACAAGTCAGTGTTATTCTTACTTTGTTTTCTTACAACCTCACCTATAAAATAACTTTTAATAATCAACAGTGATCAAGATTTATTCATGAGTGCAGGACGTTATCTTTTTGTAGCACTTTTTTCATCATTTTCTTAAGGATAGCAGGGACTGATTGTGCTGCATTTTTGTGCTTAATCTGTGTTTTCCTCTCTGTCTTTCTTTTTAACCATACACTTTCTTTTCATTGCATGCATTTCACTGTCTCCCTTCTCTTTGCCCAGCTGCTTTGATCCGGCCTGTTTTTACTTTCAGGCCACTCTCCTATAGAGCCTGTCACTCGGTAAGCCACAAAGCTGTGCATTCCTGCTGACAATAAATAAATAGTACCACGCTCAGACACTTGCCAATCACTAACAAACTCAGAACATAAATAAACAAGATGCAGACAGAGAAAAAAAAAAAATTATTTTCTCAGAGTGGGTTTACTTTCTACCTCTCTGTATGTTTTTGTTACACTTGTGCTCTAATAGGCCTACATGTTTAGTGTTTATCTTTGGCAGCATGGCTTGGTGAATTCTGAAATGTGTGTTGAAGAGCGTATGTATTTGGGAAAATGCGTTTAATTGGGCTGTGGGTTTATTGTTTAGACTGCCTGACTGTGATGTTTGAAGCTGTGATTGTTTGCCTCCCATTTAGGCAGGCAAATGCAGTCTTGTGGTGTTTTGTTTGGGCCAGTCTGTCTGTATTAGAGAAAGAGAGAACGCTCAGTGACTATACAGAAACAGATTATTTTTATACTTGGAATGAATCAGTGTTTGTTGATTGTTTTTGGAAACCTTTTTAAACCTCTAAAAAGATTGTGTTTGGGGCTTAAAAGTAACAAAACTATCAAAATGTATCACATGTGTTATGGGAAGTTAAAGGGAGAAAATAAGTGATCTGTAACTGGGCCCTGCAGCACATTCCCATAAATAGCTGAAAATAATCTTCTTGCGTAAACAACTGATCAAGAAATTGTTTGGACAGCAGATAACGTAAGTAAAAGGCAATGCTTTCATATTTACACCATACTGTAGTTGGATAGTTTCAACTATAATTAAAGCCGCAAGCGGCGATGGCGGGCCCTCGCTCACCCATGCCACCGCGGGGCCTGAGGCATGGCGGGGCTGTGGCGTGAAGCAGAAAGTGAGAAAAAACCTGGAAGGAGGCCAAAAATGCAATGTTTCGTTCATCCAGTAGGGGGCAGTCACAGGTAGTTACACATATGGTTTGGTGTGGTCTGGTGTGTTCAGGGCGGCCACTCATCAGTCATGTGAAGTTTGGAGTGAATTGGACAAAGCATGAAGGAGTTATGAGAGGTTGATGGTTCATACACCAGGGGGCAGTAGAGTGTAACAAAACACAAGCGGTTGCGTTCAGGGTGGGACAGTGATTACACATGTGAAGTTTTGTGGAAATCGCACAATGATGATGTAAAATATGGCACTTCCTGTTTCCACTAGGGGGCGACACGAGTGAGATCGCCTATGAGCGAATGGAGACGTTGAGGTCGGCACCCTGGACCTGTTTACCAATTTTCATGATGATACGAGTTCAATAAAGCCATCAAAAAGCCAAACGTATTTTCATGGCGAGGAATTGATGTTCGCCGCGTCGCCACATGGACGCCATTACTCGTAGCTTCACAGTCTTCATAATGTAGCTTCACCAACTGGTTCTGAATGAAGTTGATGGGGTCAACTATGTATTTTTCATGAATTTAAGTTCACTTCCTGTTACCACCGGGGGGCGCTATGGGTTACGTGGGAAGTTAATATATCGGGACGTTCAGGGCGGAGCCATCATCATGTCCAGCAAGTTTGAAGCTGATTGGATGAAGTATGTGGGCGTGAGAGCCACTCGTATGTACATGGCGAGCACGCCAAAGTTAGTTGAGCCCTGGCAGACACGCCCTTTGACCTACGGATACGCAGAGCACAACTTAAGCTCAGCTAGGTCTGGAGATGTTGCGTACCTAATTTGAACTTGATCGGGCGAACGCTGTGGGAGGAGTTAATTTTAGGCGGGAAAAATCAAAACCAAAATGGCCGACTTCCTGTTGGGTTGAGGTCATGAGGTCAAGAGGCTTTTTTGCATATGTGGGTATAATACATATGTGTACCGAATTTTGTGAGCATAGGACAAAGTTAGCAAAATTCCCTATGGGCATTTTTGGACTTTGTAGGGGGCGCTATTCCGCCATTCTGCGTCGACCATGTGCGACCACCCAAAAATATCGAATTTCGGATGAGGCCGGACGTCCGTGCAAAAGTATAAGCATTTTCGCATTTGGGAAAGGGGCGAAATTGGGGCACGAAATGTCGGAATAATAATAATAATAATAATAATAATAATAATAATAATAAACATTACAATTTCAATATAGCATTTTTCCCCAGGGGTCTTCCATACCACATGATTACTTGATTACTTGATTACTTTGGGGTCACTTGCACTTTGGGGTCACTTGCACGTTGGGGCATGAACGAATTTCAATAGGGCTTTCGCCAGGCGACTTGCAGTCGCCGCTCGGGCCCTAATAATAATAATAATAAACATTACAATTTCAATAGGGCTTTCGCCAGGCGACTTGCAGTCGCCGCTCGGGCCCTAATAAAAGCAGTAAGCAGTGATGAACGGACCATCATACCTCTTGTGCATCGGAGAGAGCGGCAGCTGTGATATCACTACAGTCAAGTTAATTTGAGGTGGATCCTGTTAAAATTCATATGTGCTCAACTTCCTGTTGAATTTAGGGCATAACACCAAAAGGCTTTTTTGATGCAAGTCTGGAGATGTGCACACTGAATTTTGTATATCAAGGTTAAACACGAAACATGCAAACATGTGAGTGATGCTTTGTTGCAATCTTGTAGGGGGGTACTTACCATGGTTTAATTTGCATTGCAGTTGGTTTTTTCACGAGTTAAACATTGTATAAATTCCGCCACCAGGTGATGCTGTAGAGTCAGTCAAAAACGATATCTGAAAGCGTCGAGAGAAGAAGAAAACTCTGTTCTTGTTTGCTACAGCATTAGAGATAGAAGCAGCTGGTTTATTTCATAGACATATGTATATGTCCATATATATACGTATATATGTCTATGGTTTATTTTATAGCTGAGTAAACATACTGGTGGAGTCGTACAGACTGTCGCCGCTCACTTTATCACTTCACAGTCCCTCCAGAAAAACGCGATTATGCGATTGCATAATTCAACGTATAATCAGTCAAAGTCCGCATATTTATGTGGGGGCCACATTTTTTCAAAGACGCCGCACTTTCGCTGCATAAATGGCCGATTTCCACGCAAAATATGTGGGGCTTGCATGATTTCATAATCCCCGCATTTTTGTTGCAAAAAAGTCACATATTTGTTGAAAAATGTTTGTCAGTATCCTTGCATTTTCATTGACACCTGCTGGACATTTTGTGTGTTGCAACCATGTGCTTTTGTTTGTTTTGGGTAATGACTCCGCCATCACCTGTCATGCTTCCATGTGGTCATTGTCGGCCATTTTGTGCTCACCTGTACTCCGTTAAGTCCTAATGATTAGGCCTACTTATTCTGTGCTCTGTCAGCCCCAGTTTGTCAGATTGTCCCAGTCTTTTGTTCTGAGCACATCTACCGGTGTTACCTGCTTTGCCTGTCTGCCAACCTGCTTGTTTGTACTCTGCCTGTGAACCTGGTTTTTGGATTTTGCCTGCCGATTTGGATTATCTGCCTGTTTGGACTGCTTATTTGGACCTGACTCTTGCCTGCCTCTAGACCACTCTTTGGACTGCCCTCTAGTTTGTCAGCTCTTCTCCTGTTTCAGTTTTGTGGCCAAGAGCCTGCATTTTTGTTGAGTTTTTCACCGTTTGACGGGACATTCTTTGTTGGAGTTGTTTTTTGACTTTTTCTGTTCAATTAAAAACTCTTGAATTTGGAACTTTCTGCATTTGGGTCCGAACTTTCTACAAAACCTGACAAATGTTGCGTTTACTTCACACAAGAGCAGCCATTTTCCCCTGTTGCCATGGGAACGTTATGAAGTGACGTAATTACGCAACGTGAACGTCATCGAAAAGCTGCAAACCCCGTGATGAATTAGTCTCATTTGCCAACAAAGCAGTTTCCCGGTGTATTACATTACAGTGGGGGCAAATTATCTTGCACTCTGTGCAAATTATTTTTGCACTCTGTGTTGGACCACAGGTTTTCATTTTCACAGTGGACTGTTGTAGTTTCATTCAGGAGTTGATGCAACTTTACAGTTGTAAGATTGCACTTTTTTGTTACCAGTGGGTTAAATCATACTAGTTTCAAAAACCTTACAGTTGTAAGTATATTAGTAGTATGTACATTTACGTTACAGTAAGAGATTGCACTTTGTGCATTGGAAGCACCTATTTTAACAGAAGATGTCTGTATAGCTACCTCTGTAAAACAGGAAGCACACATTTTATTTTTTTATATTTTATTTATTCATTTTTACAGAAGTTGTAGCATATTCCTTTTGTAAAGCTACAGAACTTGTTTGACTCATCAATGTTTTGTAAGTATGAGCCATGTGTTTATTAAGGTCTGAAATAAAACCAGATGAGAACTTAAATATTCCCAGCACTTCCTGTGATGTAGTATGCTTGCATATCATAGAAAGTAATTAGAAATTACTCTTTACATTAAGGTAGTAGCCTAGTGAGAACAGGGGAATCACTTTTTTTCTCTTTTTCATCAAACCGCAGTTTTTGCAATTTCCCGCAATTTCTGCAAGTTCCCGCAATTTTTGCTAGTTCCCGCAACTTCATTGCATAAATATCCCCCATATTCCATCGCATTTTTTAAGAAAATGTGACGCATAATCAAGGATTTTTGCCTGCAACAATCACAAAAAAACTTTTCTGGAAGGACTGACTTCATGTCACGTCTGGTATTTGCGTGAAGATTGTGTCCTTTGTATATTTGTTTCGGGACTTGTAAAAATGTTTCACCACTTGTTAATTTGTTTTCTAAAATGTAAATGTGTTTTGTCCTATGTAAAAATGTTTTCCAAAATGTAAATTTGTCTCAAACTTTGTAAAAGTGTTTCACATTTTGTAATGTTGTTTTGTACGGAGCCCCTCTGGTGACATGGTCAAAAAAACAAATTAAATTGTGGCCACAAGATAGCTATAACGTGCGCACGAAATACTAATTTGTGGCCACGAAATAAGTATAACATGTGCACAAAATACTAATTTGTGGCCAAGAAGTAGGTATAACGTGCGCACAAAATACTAATTTGTGGCCACGAAATAGGTATAACGTGCGCACAAAATACTAATTAATAATATTAATATCATTCCTGGGTGCTCGGTGCACTCTCAATGCCTCCTGTATTTCTGGTGACAGCTGCACATCGTAGAGCTCTGAAACTTTCAACTTGATGCAGCTGATTTAAACATTATGCTCAAGCTCATCCGGTGGCATCATTAAACGCTGCGGTTCATATAGCCTATGTATTCCCTCGGCTGAGAGTCTGACACACATGATGCTACTTTCAAAGGAGAGGATCAGTGAAAAAGGCACTTTTTAAGCTGATTTCAAGCTGAAACTGTGAACAGAATTTGGTCCGGACGTAGGCTATTGCAGGTTCTAGAGAAGGTGCGCTCGATTTGTTCACCCAGCTGTCCAGGAATGATATTAATATTATTAATTAGTATTTTGTGCACACGTTATAGAAAAAAAAAAGAATACATTGTGTAGCCTATATGTGTAATAAAGTAAAAGTAAATAGTCTCATAAAATGAGGAAATTCAAGAACAAAGTTGTCAAAATTGGATAAATGCATTACTTAATAAATAATTAAAAAAATTAAACTTTTCACTTTTGCTGTTACAGTTGATTTGGTAATTTTTCAGAAGATGAGTGGTTCACAGCGAGACACCTCTACAGTAAATTCATGTTGTCGAGTGCATGCACGCTCCACATCTTACACAGCTTCACGCTGCAGACAGGCAGTTTCACCTGGATCTTTATATATTATCCATGTGACATATACTGTAAATGCACTACTGTCAATGTCATCCCAAAACATTCATAGCCTGGAAGTCTGCTGACAACTGTTTAAATGTTGGCCATACAGTTTTATTGCATTCACTGTCATTCATCACTTTCACAGTACGTTTAAGAGTTTTATGGTTACCTGTGGTTCTATCCAGAAAATGGACATTTATAGGCATATGAACACAACCAATGATCCAGATTATTCAGTTTACCACTTTTAAGCAGCCTGTAAAAAATAAACAACCAAATAAAAAAGACGCATCAAGTTACATCCTAATTCAATTCATGATTTGTCATTGCTGTTGCTGTATGTGTATTTGCAGTCAGCTGCAGCTCTGTTTGACTCAAAGTCCTTACATGCTTGTTGACGTGTCTATTTGAGATCTAATTAATGATCCTTATCCCTAATCATTGATAAGTAACAATCATTGATAATTAGCTTTGCTCCAGTTGTTTTAGAGCACTAAGGCCTGGTGGCAACTCATGTAATCAAGATTAGTTAATTAGTTCAAGTCTATTGGCACTAAAGCTCGAAGGTCTACATGTGTGCGTATGTGTGTGTCCCAAGTAGAGCTCCCTGGTTGACCAGGCCTGGCTGACTGCCCTCTCGTTGGAGATCTTCACGATTACGCTTACAAATGACTCACAGATTGTACTGCATTTTGTACCCTAACATACACTAATGTGTGTGATTGTGCACAAGCCCTTCTCCCACATGAATACCATAATATAAGAAAAACTGTTTCCTTCTCTAAACAACTGACTACTAATGGAACATTAATGCCCAAGTTTATAGGATTTTCTGCACTCTCACCTCATTTCTGCCTACTGGAGACAATAATTTAACTTTCTGTTTTACCAACTGCCAGGAGGAAGAGACAGGGTTTTTTGAAAAAAACACTATACAGTGATAGATTGGCCTCTTACATTTTCCAAACACATAATATACAAGTGAAAGTGTTTCTAATTTGTTAAGAGTTAATCCCTCCATAGATAAAAGGACTTAGCATCCTCTCTTCTCCTTTCTGGACAAACATATTCTTCCTCATACAATGTCTACACAGTCTTCTCCAGTTTACATTTTAGCCATACCATCACAATTACATGTGAGTACAATCAGCACTATCTAAGATGGTATATTCATTTGCAAACCACTTACTGCCGATTTCACATTTCTGCAGCTTTCCACCTAATTCAGAGTGAACAGTTGATCCTCCGTTTCTCCTTAATGGAGGATCAACTGGAAAACAACATTGTCGACCTGACTTGGGATTAGGGCGCTATTTTTTGGTTTGCTTTATCATGTCTTGTGTTGCAAAATCCTCTCAGTTCACTCACACTTCATACATCAAGGGATTAGGATAGGAAAAAAAATACAAATGCAAGCTACCATTGTTTAAGTAGTTCACATGGGAAGAAACACAACTGGCATATGTGTTTATGTGTGCGTTTGTGTGTGTGTTGTTATACATAAAATGTTTAACCAACACATGTCACATCCTCCTCACACAATTTATCTTTGTACAGGCTGAAAATGTGCTTCACAATGAAATCCTATTTTTGTAAGCCCAAACACTAAATTGAAATCCAAACCACTTCATTGTGTAGGCCTACAGCATGGCTTAGCAGGCATTTGCTAGGGGAAAATGTAACTTCCAAGGAGACTAAACAATAGATGATTGACAATTTTGTCTTTCACACAGATGTTCCTTAACTCCTCCAATGTCTAATTGGATAAGGGAGCACCTGCTGAGCTGTCATTGGTCTTTACACCTGATTTTTAAATAGCTTTGTAGTTGCTCTGGGAACATTGCCAATATTCTCTTTAACTATCCACCAAAACATACATTTCCTAATTAATTTGCCAAAAAAAAGTCCATGTGCTGGGGAAAGCAGTGTACTATGACTCCTAGTCCTAGATTAGGTGCTGGAAAAATCTGAAAATTTCAGATCTTACATAGGGTGATACATACTCAACAATATTTATTTTGAGAAACACTTGTCACACACTGTATTTTTTTGTTTGACCAGTGTTTTGCCCAACATAATTTAATCTCTCCCACCTCAGATCTCAGAAAAGTATGCCCCCAAATCTGAAATCTGTGCCCAAAAATAGCCTATGACAGACACACATGCACACGCACGCACGCACGCACGCACGCACGCACACACACACACAAACACACACAATACTCAGTGATACTCTCAGGAGAATGGGCAGGGATGAAATGGACATACTTGCATCACAGGAATTTGTTTCACACACATTTATGTCATCAATGGTGTTACTCACTAATAGTTTTACTGGGTGTATGCGTGTGTGTGTGTGTGTGTGTGTGTGCGTGTGTATGTGAGGGAGTTGTCCTGAGGAAGTGCACACCCTGACACTGAACCTTCCCAACAGGGAGGGACGACACTGTTTTAACCTGTTAACGTATCACCTAATCCTCTTAGGTAACTGGAACCCTGTCACATCTCCTGAAGATACACACCCACAACCAGAACAGCAGTATGTTAATTAGAACCAAAGTCCAATTGCAAGCATAGTCCATCGAATTTTATGAGTGAGAAACATTGCAACTCTGTTTTCTGGGTCCAATGTTATGGCTCTCACTGAGCATGACCTCTCTGTATACTTGACTGTGATCCTTCCACTACTTCAGCCAAAAGAAAAAAAAGATCTGCATTTATTTGGACTGACTCACGTCTGTGTTTGTATGTACCAGAGTGCCGAAGAAATCCATGTTACTTCAAAAGTCAGGGGATTGAGAATGCACGCTCCTGTCTAGAAGACACGCGGCCAAGGCATCCCACCCTGCAGAATCTACTCTCTAAGCAAAATACAGTACAGCTGTTCATCCTCTCCTGTCACCAGTGTCTGAGGGGAATCTCATGGAGCGCACTCCAGGTCAAGAAATATGATCAGTGTATAGTGGACCCGATGTCCACACATCAAAAAATGAAACTATTATAGGATTGATCCTATGACTCACATTTTCATGATCAACCCAATTTGGGTCACTCCCATATACTGGAAAATATTAGAGAAGTCATACAAGAACCTTCCACCCTTCCACACTTTTCTAATGTTACTATACTTATTCTATATCAGTAATACTCAAAATCCAGTAAACCCATTGTATCCCACATCTCTGCTATTATATATAACACTTAATAGAGTTAGAGCAACTTTTGGATTTCCAAGTTGTGGAAAATCTTTTTCCATCATGACATGCTTTGTCTTTTTCATCATAAGTCTGCTCCAATGGATCAAATTGATTTATAAACAAAATATTAACATCCACATTATTAATGTTAATGTGTCTTGTATGCACTATCAAATAAAATACAAAATGTATTTATACAATAAATAAAATACGCTCAAGATCCAAGGATTTGGAGAAAGTGGAGTCCCAACTCTGAGCCGTGGCTGGCAGCAGCGCAGATGCTGAGGGCCCCTCCCATTCAGCAGCAGCTGCAACAGCATAATTGGGAGTTTGCCGTCTTTCTGTCGTGGGGCGAACTGCCATCCAACACACACAGAGTGCACCAAGAGTTCAAGAGCGCTAGCGTGAGTTTAACTACAATTAAAGGGGAGTGGAAATATCTGGGGGAAGTATTCAGTTTATCCATTTACATTTCTCTCGATCGGGCAGAGGTTGCGCAAGTGTCATGCTTTTGGTTGGTTTTCTTTGTGCGTCTGGCAATTAAGGGGAGTGACGCTGCTGTCCACAGCGTGGGCATGTGTTGCATATGAGACAAGACAAAGTTGAGAGCGCAGGTAAGACGAAACATGAAATTATTATAACGATAATGTTAATCAGGTATAGGTAATTCAAAACATTGTGTCAGGAGCACCGCTGTTGAGTTCATATTAATACGCTTGTTTTTTTTTGTTCATGGTATTAACTCAACTAATCGATCTGCTTGCATTAGAGTAATAAATCCATGTTATTTGATATAATCCAAAGTACAAGATTAATTATAAAATTAAAACTTTTAAAGTTTCATGCCATTCATCAGTATGCAGTGATGTCAGCACATTAATGTAAAATTAATGTATTTTATCTGTTCAAACAGATTTAGTTTGGCTTTGCAACCTCAAATCAATGCAACAAAATGCATCAGTGTCTTATTTTACCCCACTGAGTGATATATATATATATATATATATATATATATATATATATATATATATATATATATATATATATATATATATATATATATATAGCTGCAGAGGGACAGATGGTTCACATATTTACAGGAGGAGTTGGTTGAGTGGCATTAGGTCAGGGTACCTAGCGTACTGTTTTGTACGGTTTGGGGGATTGGGGTGGGTGTAGTTCCTGCAAATACCCTGAAACTGAAGGTGACTTGGTTCAGCTAACAGCCGTATCCTTATTTCCCATCGAAAAATAATAAAATTGTTGATCCACAATACATTAAACATGTTGCAGTGAACATACTTATTGATCTTAGTGTTTGTGTATATTTGTGTGGCTTACTGTGCAAAGAGACATTTTATGTGGGTTTAATAGAGCAGTTATTTAGCCATCTGTCCCCAGCCTGTATATCTAAAACTCCCAAGGACCCACTTTCCACTTACTGCACTTCTAAAGGTTTATCCAACTCCCTACAAGGAGCTTTAGGTTGAGGCGGTGTTGTGAGCGAGACGAAGAAACTGTCAGTAGAAGGCAGAGAGACGGAGACACTGCAGTTGTGTGGATATTGATTTCTCTGGCAGTGTGTCAAGGTTTTAGATCAGCATGACTGAGGTAAATAAATGATTTCTGCTTTGGGTCACAGAAAGGCGACTCAGAAAAACTTGACTGATTGACTATCTTCTTTAAACACTGTCCAATAATTTTGTCATTGAGGTGTCCTGAGGCATATTTAATCCAGACTCCTGTTTGCACAGGCTTACTCAACTTTGGATGAGGCAGGCTTTGGACTGCTACTGAAATCACTGCCTGTAGATGTATGCCTGTGAGATTTGAAGGCTTAAAGGAACTGTTGAAAAGTGACTTCTTGCTTTCTGGCTGAAACTGTAGCCTTATCTCATTCCCGTGAGAGCTCTGGTAATGATAGTGAAAGTGGATTTGAGAATACTTTTTTTATGTTTTTTGTTGTAAAGTTTTAGGGTTCACCATATCACTCAGTTTAAACAGATGCTGGGCTAACCCATAGTCTCTTGTGTGCTTTAATTCACTCCTTTTCTGCATGGTGTATCTGGACTAATCCAACATTACCTCAAAATCACAGCATTGATATTGGTCTGTGTTTTGAATGGCCTACAACACCATTCCTGCGCTCTGTGACAGCGTCATGCAGTTCATGTAGACGCTTTTTCCTGGACGGTGATGAAAGCTAAAAAGAAGAGAGTGAAGAGTGCTTTCTTATAACTCAACAGGGTTTGGGTTGGAAAGTGTTGTTAAAGCATACTCGTAGTCATGCTTCGCACTGGCCTAGCCCTATATGGTCTTGTATCAAGAACTTTTCAGTGAAGACAAAGCAGGGAGGGCACCTTTACTGCAGTGATGTTAGTATGTTTACAGAGTCAACGACGGCGAGGTGCCAATGACTTGCATACAGTTTGCCGGACTGTCTGTCTGCAAGTCCCAGTGGCCTGTGTGTTTCCTCTGTCTGTATTGTACTGTACAGGAGCTGGTGTGGAGATAACCAATCAGCATGCACCTTTCTAAGTCTGAGAAAAAACAATAAGGGTTGCTTCCCATATTTGTAGAAGACTGCAATGTTCTTGAGAGGAGTTGTTGCATAGCATACATGGGTGTACCCTTGTATCTTCAGGCTAATAGGAGACAAGTGAGAGCACTTATGAGTGTCAGTCACTGTTTTCATGGCCTATTGCTCCCATCTGCTTACCTCAGAATGGTATTAGGTTGCACACACACATATGTTCATACATGCAAACACTGGGTCATGCCCTCTTCAGTATGTGTAGAGTTACTTGTTTTGTTGTTCCTTATCAACAAACCTATTATGTTATTCTTTACTGTGAGTCATTGTCTCGGTTACACGGTTGCCTCTCTGTTTTGAATAGCCACTCGACTGTGTTTCCATCTTGTGTTTTCTATTTCCATCTTCTCTATTTAAGAAGAGATTAAACCACAGATCCAGTAACACTTCTCGCGCCTGCTCCCCCACCTTTCCATTCAACCTTGCTGCAACAGCAGACCTGACTTGGTACTCTTGCGTACGGTTGAGTCTGTAGTCAAAGATTGGAGGATAAACTGCAACATCAAACATAAAGCGAGTCTTAAACAAAGGCAGCATAACACTATTATCTGGCTTTGGTGTATTTGGTTACTATACCAGCAGTTGCCTGGAGGATTCTCTTACCAGTGTTTTCAGATAACAGCAGAGGGGGTCACAAAATGTGGACAGAAAGGACCTCAGGGTTGGAATTTTATCCATCTCCTTTGGTTTTCCCCACAGACATTCTCCTCGCTTCCAAAACGGAAGGAATTCCACAGGAATGTCTTCTTGTCTGGGCATTACCGTTCATTGATTTCATAGATAGACATTTCAGTGTGATTGTCATGTGATGTCTGGTCTTCTTTTATGATGTGATGCTGTGAATGTGTTTATGTGATGCAAAACAATCAAATCAAATAAACTATTTTACTAGGGCAGCTGTGTGAGACTGAGGGTTGTTCTGTGATCAGACAGCCTGTGGATTTAAGATTTATAGGTGTTATTAGAAAGTAAATGGCTGCAGGAAATACAGACTTTCCTAATGGCAGGGGATCAAATGATACCCATTCTAGTCCATGGAGAGGTATTAGATATCCTTACCTAACATGTTTTGTATAATGCATTCATTCATTATTTAGGGCTAATTTAATGCTGCAATTTCAACTTCAAAGCTCATCTCTGTCTCGATCACCATGTTTGGATGATTAAATTCTGTGTGTAAGGGGATATTTTGGCAATTTATTTTGCATTCATTTTTTGGAGTGATATGTAATTTCCTGAGAGATACACATGCTGTGCTGATAGATTTGGTGTTCACTCTGATAAGGTGGGGTTATGTTTTTGTTTAAAATCTTAAATGAATCACAGCTTGCTGCACAGATGTTTACTTTATTACTTGAGTAAACAAATTGCAGAAAAAATGAGTAAGTGATACTATAAAAGTTGCCGAAATGCTTTAGTTTGTATGTTGAGGTTTTTCTTAGTCCAGAATAATCTTACATTGCCACAAGGATCACATGTTTCATATTTACTTGTTCTCCGGTAACAGTAAATTCTCAGCATACAGTTAAACACAGTGAGATCTGCAATACGTGTGTGTTGTGTTAACATTGTTAAAGAAAAAATTGTTTAGACAGGAGTTAGAACACATAGATGTTGGACCCTTCCAGATTAATATTACTGGTTCTTATTTGTACCCTTTGGACACAGAACTGACAGTACTATTTTAAGTGTTTTGTAAAGTTTTTTTTTAGCTGGTTATGGAAAGTGAATCTGACCCGTTTACTTTTATATATGTAAATTCTCCCCTTGCAAAAAAAAATAAAAAAAATAAAAAGAAAGTGAAACAAAGGACCCTTCTTCTGGAATATACTGTATTTTATAGTGCCAAGACATAAAGAGCAGGAGTGGTGTTTGCTTGCATTTGAACAGTGTTGTGTTACCTTACTGGCGCCTATAACTGGATTTATAGGTGGCAATTTAAAATGTAATGCTCCTTTCATATACTTTGTAGTTTGTATTTAGTGAAAACACCAATTGTGTGGCCTGGTGGCGGTCCTCTATTTTCCTTACCAATTCACACAGACTGACAGGGGAGTTACATGCTTGCTTAAATGCAAGGTTAAAAAAAAAGATGATTGACTCTTGCCAAATAAAACAACTAATGTCTTGAGAGCTAGAAACAATTACCTATGTTGTTATGCCAGGTCAATGCTTGTGGTCAGGGAATAAAGACAAATAGCCCAGCTAATGCACTTTGTCCTGTGGAGATGGAGAGACTTGATAATAGCATACTCTACAGGGCACCTGGGTGTTGCTAAATGCCTCATTAGGGGTGGTCTCTGTGTGAGAATGCCTGTGGCCAGAGTACTGCTTCACCATCTGCAACTGTTGACAACTTCTACTGGGACTATTTATTTTAAAGGCCCAGCTACTATTATTTCTGATACAACATCCTGATTTCCAGATTTTTCATCATTATTAAAGCATAGATGCTACTTGTGGTAAAGCATTTGTTTGATGTTGAGTCCAAACAGGAAAAGCCACCAAATTTGAGGAAGTGACATCTATGAGATGCTATATTTTGGACTGAGATGAGATCAGAAGACAGTAGCACCTTAACAGCTGCTAGCTTTAAATCTGTCATCATTGCCATCAGGATTGTTTCACATCACCCCTGCACTGTGTCGGACATTCTGCCAAAGACAACAGGGACTCCATGCTTTAGCAGCCAGGAAACAGGGGTGTTAGCTTAACCCGCATGGCACAAGCTGTCTGTTTCTCCTCTTCCTCTTATCTCTCTCACTCTTTTATACCTTTTATACCATCTCTCATTTCATCTTACTCGCTATTTCCTAAGTATCAACTGACTGTCTCTTCCTGCTAAATTGCATGTCAATCCACTGTTGTCATCCTTTTCCCAACAGAACGACAGATTTTAATTTTCCTCTTTCTGCTTTGTTTGGGGGGCCATTCTTCTAGAGGGGTGCTGCACAGGCCTGTACCACTGATAGATGTGGGCACTCAAGTGGAGAAGAGAGATACATTACTTGAACACTGCTCACATGGGTGACATGGTGTCACTGAAGATACTCTGGGGTGCATGAATAGCCACTATCGCTGTTGCTCATAAAAGCTTGCAAAGACTCCACAGATTTACACCGTTTGAGTCCCTCTCTCTCTCTCTTGCCCTCTCTTTCACAGACTTTCTCACTTTCTTTGTTGATTGCCCATCCATCACACACAGCTCTATATCTGTATTTCTAACCCTGAAGGTGTGAAAGTGCCTCAATTTGTCATCTTAAATAAACAGCAGTCTGTTTATCAGCGTCTAATCCTCTCCAGTTTAAAGCTGCAGGGTGCTTGGATTGGTGCCATTCTGCCCTGATTCTCCGTAATGAACTCAAACACGGGATGACAAAACTGGACAGGGAAAATAAATAAGTGAAATGATGTGTGCTGTTACAGCTTGTATCTATCTGCCAACATGCCATTGCAAATTTTATAATGCAATGCAAATCTGTGTGCATGCAGGCTCAGAATGTCAACTTGCATACTTGTCATGGCACTGCACTATAATATTTAACCCAAATGGTGTTTGTGTCTTTCCTCCAACTGGAGGAAACATGTTTCATCTTAGTATTTGAAATATGTGAGTGTCTGTATTACATTAGATCTATTATTTCACAGTACAAGTCGAAAGTTTGTACACACCTTCCCATTTCCTTGAATGAGTAAACATATCTAAACTTTTTGCTGGTATTGTAATTTGACGTAGTTTGTGTTGTCATTAGATGGTTGATGTGTATTATTTTAATGGGGGTGGAAAGAAAGTAAATGAGGGAGATGTAGCAATAAGGTCTGAGTGGGGGGACACAGACATTCTTCTAATGCATTTGTTAATTACTTCATCAATTGTCTGGTTAATTAGTAACTAGATTGCTGCGGAATGAGCAGGAATACAGGTTTAGAAAACGGATGCATGGTAGTAAGCTTGGTGGGGTAATAATACACACAAGATGGTACAAGATGATCCACTAGAACTAGAACTAGAAATGCATTACTAGTGTTGATACATAACTGTGTTGAGTAGCATCTGATTTAGAGTGAATCAGGAACAACTAATTAAGAACGTGGTCCATATAGAGATGCATAGACCACAGAACTAATTATTAGATATTGGTTTGTTACCATAGTATCCAGCTTAGTTATTTAGGAGATACTTCTTGATCGAAGTAACTCTTAGTTCCTGATTTCTTCCTCATTGATCTCCTGGTAACTAATCTGGATTGTATGCACCTTATTTCAAAATGTTGCCAAGGGGAAGAGAAAATCCTTTCTGCAAACTTGTGTTTTTACTTGCATACCCTTCACAAGAGTTGTGATGATCACATTTTCCTATTTTTAAAGGCTGAGGTTCTCCTCTAACCACAAAAACATTCAGTGTCTGTTCCAATTGCCCCATGTTCAATTAGCACACATCACTCAAGTCCTCCTTGCTTATTATTTATAGAAAAGCCAATGAGTGTTCCCATGACTGCTGACTCTTACAGCTCACTTTTCACTCAGTGTGAAAAGGCCTCTTTAATGCACTCTGAAGTTGTAGACAGGACATGGCCCATTTTTTTTTACAGGGCATAAAGGAGGAGCTGACAGGGTCATCAGCCAATGCTAAAACTATTGGCAAGTATCATTTAGGTAAAGAATTAAATGAGTTATCCATGTGAAAAGAAGATGGAGGAGGGTGAGAAACTGAAAGACGCACAGCCCCATTCAAAGATAGTATGTGGCTGTTTTGTTAGCCCAACCTTTGTTTTGAGCAAACAGATTTAAAGGCAACACAAAAGGAAAGCCGGTGACAGCCAACAGCTGATGTAGGATGGTTAAAGAGAGAGGACATGCCTGTAGGGCTCCATGGTAAAATGTGTGTACATATCCTGTGATGTCCTGTGTGCACACTCTCTCATGCACACACTCTTATGATTGCTCCTCCCTAGCTTGACTCTTTACATTGGGCTCCCTCCAGGATTGCAGAAAAGAACAGAGTGAAAACGGACCAAGACCACTCCACACACTATGAAGAAAGAGGGCTCTGCTGATCAGAGTCTGAATGAAGCCAGGGCTCTATACTGCATGCCTGGCAGTAATTATGTCAGCAAAGGGAAGAGGATTAAGGCACTATCCCATCCAGGGGTCCCATTAGTGGGACTGATGTTGTTGGCCATCCTCCCTATTGGAACAAGCATCAAACAAACTCTCCCCAGGGTTAAACTCAGCCACAGAGGTAAGAAATGAAATATTTTTTATTTTTCTGTCAATCTTATTTTTGTTACATATTTACATTTTCTTTGATAGGAAAGGGCAGCCTAAGAGTAAAATAAAGTTTTGGTAAGTAAATTAATAAGCTCATTTTGGCTATTTTATATCATGCCAACTTTCATCATCGGTGCACTTCATCATAGCTCTATATGAGGCATATGACTGTTCACGCACATCTATGATTACCCTTTATTATTTTAATTTGTTTTGTTTTTGTGCTTTCCTCATTTTATATTATTAATGGTTTAGCTGTTCAACATGGACCTTACAATGTCTAGCATTGTCTCTGTGACATTTCTTCTCCAATTGTATTTTTTCTTGTAACTTTGTAAACACAGCTAAGGGCAAAAGTGAAAAGAGAGATTATTACACTTAGTTGCACTGTTAAAGTAAATGGTCTTTAAAACATAACAGTAAAGTGAGAGATTAAAGAGTAACACGCTGACCCACATCATAATTCTGTTTGGATTTAGCACGAGAATGTTCTGTTAATTTTTTTGTAAGATATGAACACAATTACTAATCTTGCCATGTGTAATTCCCTTTCATATTACCCTGAAGTCAAGTTACTGTTTTAGTTTTTAGTTTGTAATAAAATAGAGTGTTATTGCAGAACAGTAACATACAGAACTTATATTTCATGTTGATGCTCCCTGGTACATAGGAGACTGACGCTCAATCTGTTGTGTGTATATTAGCCAGCCGTGGCAATGTTCACTGTGTCCATGCGTTTACTTTTGCGTCCAACTGAGTATGTTTGCTTTGTGCCTCCGGGGTAAAGCTAAATTATTGCTTCCCTTAAAACCTATTCTAAACTCCAGTGCAAACTTTACTTCAAAGTCACCATCCCTCATACTATGTACAGTATCAGCTGCTAGAAACCACACAAATGAACTCCAGTCTTGCTTCATAAAACCAAATCCTAACTGTGACCTAAAAGTAAACTCGCTCTCTGACTTCAACCTCCAAAAAGCTATCTTCTGATCTAAGGCTTCCAAAGCCCGATATGGCTTGAAATAGATTCACGTTTATGTCCTGAGTGTCCAACATAAATACATATAAGTAGCTGCAGGAATAATGATTGCAAGGGACAGTGTTTACTCAGCAGTTAGGCTAGTATTTAACTCTGCAGTTTGCCTCATTTCATGTTTGTTCCAAGGCAATATGACTGCATTTTATTAAGTCCAGATATTTGAGACGACTGTATTTTTTATATTCTCTCAGATAGTGTATCTTGGCTTTGATTCTCATTGTTGACTCATTACTGGATTGTATGCCTATTCATTCAAGAGAATGCCCATCTGGCTATGTTGTGGTTTCCTTTGGATCTCAGAGTGAGGACAGTAGAACAATGTCCATGTTTGGCTCTCTCAGTCAGAATGACTGAAGCAAAGAAGGCTCCATCAAAAGCAAAATCCCCTCCAATCCAGTGCATACATCTTGTCATAATCTCATCACTGCACACACCTCAAAAGCAACACCACCCAGCAGTGATCACTCTTCAAACAGCACATCACATCACCCTCCTCTGAGAGCACAGCTTCAATGAGTGAAGGGTGAAACGATCAAAGTGAAATCATCCCTGATTGAGTGAATACCTCCAAAACAACTGCCTTCAACTGCAAACTCATGAACTTTGCTCTGAAAAACTCATCGTTGTTCACTCCTGATTGTGATATCTTGTGGCATAAGTTCATTTTCATAGTGTAGACAATGTCTTCTTCCTGATCGAAAGTAAAATCATCTGGTCATTATGGAAATATTTTTAATATGCTTCTCACTCAGATTGTTGTTATACATTTGTTCTTAATCTATGATCAAAGGATGAAGGAAGTTACACCAAAAACAGGCCTGTATTATATAAAATGGCATTTCATAGGTCTTAAAGGTATTTTTCTATCTTTTTGTAAAAAGTGTTCATTAGCTAAACACGATTTAGTCAACTTGTCTATTCTTAGTAGCCAAAATTAGCTTTCCCTCCTATCCCACAGCACACAGAACAAAACACATATAAATTATTGTTTGACCCAATGTTTTGCACTAGCTGTGAGGTTACTGTGAAGTGTATTCTGAAACCATGGACAGAACATCCTACACTGCATATTAATGGTAGATCTATGCTGTGATCATGCAACATGAATATAGTGGCCCCATTTCAACTAGCCTGAATGCAGAGCACTATAATCAGTAGTCTACTTCTAATGGATATTGTTCATGCTTAAATAATGTAACTCTTCTTCTAGTGCATATGACAGATTCATATGCAGCATCATTACAGCAATATACTTTTTCCTCTTCATGCTCCATATTCAGCATCATTCTTCAGACAATAGCGAAAAGGCAATGCTGCAGCTGAGCATTGCCTTAGTCATCCTGAGTTAGGTAGTCTACACTTATACAATAGCAGAAATCATAGTATTATAAAGCTTAAGTCTAATTTATAAGTAGGGCCTAACTCTATTGGCTGCAAGCCAGCTTGGTGATGGCTTACTGAAATAAATGTGTGGGTGAAAGTGCCTCAGACCTCCAGCAAAGGAGCTAATCAAGAACTGTTAAGGGTGCTCAGGGCTCTCTTCTCTGGAGAAAGGTGCAGAGCTCTATGCTAAGCAGCATCAGCTTTAGTAGGCTGTTTCAATGGGCTCATAGTGCTGTGTGTTTACAGAACAGATTAGCGATAGCCAAAGGCTAGCAGTCTTAATCTCTCTGCAAGGGTTAGTCTGCTGTGAGCATGATGTGTGTGTAGGGGTGAAAGATATGAGCATGTGGTGGTGCTGTTGTATGTGTGTGTGTTTGTGAGCTTGTGTATAGGAGGAGGTATTAAGCAGGATTGCATGGTGCGGAGGGGTCCTAGAAGTTCAAATATTGAAGTTTGGTAACCTCTCCAATCCTTCACACCAAGAGGGTAATCACAATGTCAATCCTTTCAGAGTGACTCCGACAGGACTCCCCCATATTGAGCCAGTGTTTATTCAAGGCATGTTGCTATACTGGTGCACTGAAAAGAGCCTGGTGATAGAAGAGATTTCCTCAGATCAAGGACACAGCATTGCACTGAGAATGTAGTCAGTGTACAGCTCCTGGAAAACTCCTTAAAATGGACCCTGGGAGTCTGAACATTACCTTTTACCAACATATTTTAACTTTTTTAATTCAGTATATTAACTGTATTGAAGTCATCATCAACAACAACAACCAAAATACATATAATCATCTAATGGGTGAGCAACAGGTATTCCACCTGCTCTCATTATACTGTTCTCATCTAACATGAAACAGCAAGCTAAACTTGTTCCTTCAAAACGTTTTCCTCCAATGAACAGGCGATGTGTTGTACTTGGCAGGTACTTTTAATGAAGAAAAGGTAAAACTGAAATAACAAACACATAACAAAATGCAGGTAAATAAATACATTCAGCACAAAACAAATAATAATATTGTCCCTAAATTAGGTCTTAAGTTATTAAATTAAATATACTCACTGGCGATACCCCATGAACGAACAGAAGATGGATGGATAGAGATGGCATTAACTACTACATGTGCTTCTTCAAAATGGCCACAACTACAGCACAACAGGAAAAACCCTCACTCACAGGAAATCAGAAATACAAAATAAAACACACACCTTCAAAATAAAGGAATTCTGAATTTAACAGTATTGGGTAATTTTCTTAATTACACCACACTCCCCGCCTGGCATCTGTAGGGTGCCACAAATACTTTAACCTAAACAACCTCTGACTCCAAGAGTAGAACGACCTCAGAGACCGGTCTCAGGTAAGTCCTTGGGGGTTGGTGGGAGGCCACCTTTACTTCCACTTTCCTAACATGCCCATCATTACTCTGAAAGGCCTTTGCTATTACTCCCATTATCCATAGGCCACTTCCGCGCACAGCGCCTTTGGTGAAGTGCCTTCCCTGGTGTTTGACCTGTTCGTGGTGATGGCGAATAAGTAACAAAGCAAGATGATGTTTGCCAGGGATAAGGATGGGATGAGTCTGATTTACAGGTAGGTTTGAATGGATGATGCGTCCTCCTACACGTAGCAGACCCTCTTTGTCCCTCACAGGATGCAACTTCTTTAGAGGACTACTCCCAGGTAAGTCTTGTTTCCCTTCCAAGCATATCATCTCTTCTGCATAGACCTCGCGTTGCACACTTTTTATGATGACGTGTTCCGCCTTGATTAACTCAGCACTTGTAATGCCTTTCTTGCAGTAGTGCCATCCAACACATTCTGCGTAATGTGCTGGTTTGTGGAGGCTTTGTGCCACATGTAACAGTCGAGCTACAGCTCTTGTCAGTCGACTCCCTGACGAAAAGCGTTCAAAACGCTTAGTGTTCAGTTGTTCTCCTGAGACCTTTGTCAAGAGCGCTGTGACCTTTGGACGAAGTTCCACGTCTGAGTCTGGATTAACCAGTTCAAAGGCCATAATGTCCGATGACGACTTCTCAGGTTCCAACAACAATCTTGGTCCCATCAACCAACTGGTTCCTTGCAACTGGCTTGCAGGCACGGATCTTGAGCCGTGATCGGCTGGATTGTTTTCTGTGGCTACATATCTCCACTGACTAGGATGACTGGACTGTCTGATGCGCTGCACGCGGTTATTCACGTATACGTAGAACCTTCGAGATTCATTGCTTATATAGCCCAACACGACTTTACTGTCCGTGAAGAACGTGATCCTGTCCAGCTTCAGCCTTATTTCCTCTCTGATCTGGTCCGCAATTTCTGTGGCCAATACTGCGGATCAGAGTTCTAGTCTCGGGATGGTAAGCTCTGCCAGAGGTGCCAGTTTGGCCTTGCCGAGTACGAAACTGACTTCTGTGCGGCCTTCGTCAGTTTCCACCTTTAAGTAGGCAACTGCTGCGATTGCCTTTACCGAGGCGTCAGGAAAGACACATAGCTCTGCGCCTTTGGCCCTAGTCAGTGAACATGTGGCATAGGTGCGACAGATGTTCAGATCATTAAGCTCTTGCAGTGAGTCCTGCCACCGTTGCCACTTCTCAAATTTTTCAGGAGGCAGAGGTGTGTCCCAATCTGTACCTTGAGAGACTAGTTCTCGTAGAAGGAGCCTGCCCTCGACCGTCACAGGCGCCAGGAAGCCCAAAGGATCGAACAAGCTGTTGATGGTCGAGAGCACCCCTCTGCACGTGAAGGGTTTCTGGGGCTTGGGAATGTTAAAGGTGAATGTATCGCTTGTCATATCCCAGGCTACTCCCAGACTGCGCTGGATGGGTAAGTCATCAACTGCGAGGTCCAGAGTTTCCATACCCTTGGCTCGATCTCCTTTGGGAAAGGCATTTATGACATCAACCTTGTTTGAGGTGATCTTGTGGAGCTTTATGTTGTAATCAGCCAGCAGGTTTTGGGCTCTTTTTAGAACATCAACTGCTTCAACCTCAGTCGTGAAGGACCGCAAGGCGTCATCCACATAGAAATCTTCCTTAATGAATTCACAGACATCCCTGCCAAAATCCTTCTCTCCCTCCCGTGCTGCTCTTCTCAACCCGTAGGTTGCCACAGCAGGTGATGGGGAGTTTCCAAACACGTGGACCCTCATCCGGTAATCCACCACTTCACTTTCGGGGTTGTTGTCCTTGAACCACAAAAAGCGCAAAACATCTCGATGTTCTTCCTGGACCAGAAAGCAATAAAACATTTGCTTTACATCCGCAGTTATGGCAACTGGTTCTTTCCTGAACCTAAGAAGAACTCCCAGAAGACCGTTGTTGAGATTGGGCCCCTGAAGTAAGACCTCATTCAGTGAGACACCCTCGAAACGAGCACTTGAGTCGAAACCAACCCTGATTTTTCCGATCTTGTGCGGGTGGTAGACTCCAAAAATGGGAAGGTACCTCACCTCCCTTCCCTCTGGTGGTGGTGCCAACTCTGCATGGTTGTTATCCAGAATCCCTTGCATGAACTGTAGGAAGTCTTCTTTCATGCTGGGTCTCTTCTGGAAAGCTCGCTGCAATGACATAAGCCGTTGGTGTGCCTGCTGCCTGTTGTTAGGGAGAGGCTTCCTTGGGTTTCGAAAGGGCAAGGGTGCCACCCAGCTGCCACTTTCATCCCTAACAAACCCCTTGTCCATCAGCTGTAGGAAGGTCAAATCGTCGATTGAAGGTGCTAACTGATTGTCTTTTTCAGTCCTTTGGAAGACTGTTGCACCAAGGAGGTCCTCTTGCTGCTCCAGAGAACGAGGCCAAGGTAGAGAGCTGTTCTGCTGAAGGGTCTGGCTGAAATCCTCCTTAATTTTGACAAGGTTCTCACAAGGACGCATATAACTGGGACGGCCATTGTCCATAAAGCATGTTTTAAATGTGTTCACTTCTGTAGGGGTGTGGGCTCCACCCAGGCAGACGTCACCAACAATGACCCACCCAAGATCGAGCTTCTGGGCAAATGGAGCGTTGTCTGGGCCATTATACTGCCGACGCACCTTGTGGACCTGGAGAATGTCCCTCCCTAACAGGAGCAAGATGTCTGCAGCGTCATCCAGAGCAGGTATTTGGTCAGCCATAGTTCGCATGTAGCTGTGGTGGTACGCTGCTTCTGGGGTTGGAATTTCTGCTCGGCTGTTTGGCACATTATTACACTCTATTAGAGTTGGAAGGGCGATACTTAGCTCTCCTGTGAGTGGCTCAATCATGTAACCATGAGCTCTCCTACCGGTCACCTTGACAACTCCAGCACATGTAGTCAGGATGTATGGTATTCGTGGTCCTTGTATTTGAAAGGCATCAAAGAACTCTGTCTTGGCCAATGAGACATTACTCTGATCATCTAAGATCACGTACATCCTTTTACTCTCCTCTGGACGACCTTCAGGATAAACATTAACCAGACATATTTTTGCGCTCGACTTCCCTCTGAAGCCTTTACCACAAACTTGTGTACACAGTGGTTTAGCCGCTAGGATTTGTTCATCATTGTGTGTGGTGACTGGCTCCCCGCCATGAACCTTGGAAGGGCTCTGCTCTGTGGAACCTCTTTGATCCTTGTAAAAGATCAGCTCCTTTGACTCTCTTGGAGCAGGACCAAAGTGCAGTGCGGCCACATGACGTTCACTTCCGCACTCTGCGCATTTGATTGAAGCGCCACAGTCCCTGGCCTGGTGGGAGACTGAAGCACAGCAGCGAAAACACACTCCCTTGTCCCTGAGGAATTTCTTCCTGTCATCCAAGAGCATAGCTCGAAAGCTCTTGCACTTCTTTAGTGCGTGTGGTTTTTTATGTATGGGACATAGCGTGTTCACGTCTTCTGTTTGGTTCCCCTCTCTATTTGTAGTTGTTTCCTTGTTGCTCACACTTGTCTTGTGCACAGACACAGGATTCTTGTAATTGAGATTCCCCATTCTCTCCCTTTTCAGAGTGGGTGCAACTGTATTGGTCACATAAAAACTTGGGTCGTTTCTTGCCCTGGCTTGTCTCCTTACAAATTCAGAAAAGACTGAAAAGGGTGGGAAATGTACCCTGTGGTCTTCCTTATATTTTGATCCAAATGTCATCCATTTATCCTGTAAATGGAAGGGCAATTTTTCTACAAAGGGACTTACTCCCCTTGCCGTATCCAGATAGGCTAATCCTTGGAGATAACCATCTTCTTTAGCAGCTTCAAGTTCGCACAGTAAATCCCCAAGTTCTCAAAGTCTGTGGTTATCGCGGTTGCCTACTCTTGGGAAGTTGTCCAGTTTTGCAAACAAAGCATTCTCTATGGCTTCTGGAGCACCATAAAGTTCATCCAGTTTTTCCCAAATGAGGTTGAGACCCACCAATGGTTGTCGGACGTTGGCAGCTTTCATCCTGCAAGCTTGATGACTCGATTCAGGACCTAGCCATTTTATGAGCAGGTCGATTTGTTCGTGGGCAGAGAGATCAAGTCCCTTCACAACACTGGTAAATGTTGACTTCCAGCCGAGAAAGCTTTCTGGCTGATCATCAAATTTGGTCCAACCACCTGAAACCAGCTGACTTATTATTAAGAACTTAGCTAAGTCTGATGTGTTGCTATTTAGATGCTGGCCAGGAGAGGGATTAGGAGTATAGTTGCTGAACACTTGCTGCCTTTTAAGATGTGATGTAAACTTGTTGGCTTTCTTCAACCTTGATTTTTTTTATCTAGGCTTTGAAATTGCTGACTGCAACACTGCTGGCTATCTAGCTTAGAGGCATGTAGGTAGCCGTCTGGCTGATATGACTCGGAGTGAGGGAGATGTGCCTGACGTGGGTTCGAGTGTTGTGGCATCTCACAATCTCCATAAGAGTGCTGTGGTTTAAGACTGAGAGACTCGAACGCTTGACAAATGGAGCAACGCTCTTCATCCAACGTTAACAGGGCAGATGGCCTCTGTTGGCTTATATCAAACTGCTCATCTGGGTGAGAATCATCCTTTTGTGAGTGCCTTTCCACATATTCATTTACTTTGTCTTGTGGACTTTGCGATGGTAAAGACTCAAAGTCCCGTGAGCTCCCGTGAGAGCTTAATTCGACAGCAGCGTTTTCCATGGCGATGGCCTCTGCAATAGCTGCCTCTGCTTCTGCCTCTTGCTTGAGCCATATAATTCTGCCTCTAGACGAGCTTTTTCAATTTTAATGTGCATTTCCTTTCTGATGAAGGAGGCTCTGGCTTTCGCTGCTTCCGCCTCTGCCCGTGCTGTAGCAGCTGCCACGTTGACCATGGATCGTTGAGAGCGTGTAGATCGACGTGCATTAGATGACGTGTGTGATTTTGCATCAGCAGTCTTCATATTGTCTTGTATTTTTGGGGTGTCATTCTCTGAAACTTGAGACTGAGGTTCTTTCTCTGAAACCATCTTCTTCTCAGAGGACGCCATTTTACTATACTGTTCTCATCTAACATGAAACAGCAAGCTAAACTCGTTCCTTCAAAACGTTTTCCTCCAATGAACAGGCGATGTGTTGTACTTGGCAGGTACTTTTAATGAAGAAAAGGTAAAACTGAAATAACAAACACATAACAAAATGCAGGTAAATAAATAAATTCAGCACAAAACAAATAATAATATTGTCCCTAAATTAGGTCTTAAGTTATTAAATTAAATATACTCACTGGCGATACCCCATGAACGAACAGAAGATGGATGGATAGAGATGGCATTAACTACTACATGTGCTTCTTCAAAATGGCCACAACTACAGCACAACAGGAAAAACCCTCACCCACAGGAAATCAGAAATACAAAATAAAACACACCTTCAAAATAAAGGAATTCTGAATTTAACAGTATTGGGTAATTTTCTTAATTACACCACACTCATCATGATCTAATCTCATATAGGGCTATGACAGGCCTATGCTACAGCCAAAGCTAATGTTTCTACTGATATTCAGTCATCTGCAAATGAGATCTGATCAGGAAAGTATGTTAGAAAGACAAATAGTTTTATAATCAATAAATCCCTCATCTTCTTTTTCATCTACTGGCCAAACTGAGAGATATCGTCATGGTTAGTAAAGTAGCTATGAAAATACCCTGATGAAGATATCTGCCAATGTACCCACTGACATAGAGTGTAGTTGCAGTCTGTGCTACTGTATTTCTCTTCTATCAGCACATGTAGCCAAGGTGTTAAACCACAGACGGGGGTAAGTGGTTTCAATTCAAGTCAAGGCATGTTTTTTCTCTAGAAGAGGAAACCCAGTGCTTTTTTCGGGGGCTGGTATGAAGAGTTCAGTGAGTTAAGGATTGACAGCCTACTCCAATTGACATATTATTTGCAACCTACTGTAAATCAGTGTTAGATGTGCATTTTTAAATATAAGCTTAATGTATATACTGCACTGTGGGGATGAATTAATCTTTTGTTTGTCTGTATGAATGTCTCTCTTCCTTGACCAGAACTGCTGCAAGCTGGCAGTGTATCTTTGTTTTTGGGCCCCTCCGATGGCCTTCTCTCCCACTCGCTGCTGTTGGATGAGGAGAGAGGTCGTCTTCTTTTGGGAGCCAGGGATCACATCTACCTGCTTGACCCTGACAATCTGGCCAGAGGTCCCAGAAAGGTACAATGCAATGGAAACATACAGTATTGGTAAAGGGTTAAGGTTAGGGTTAGGGTTATGAATTTAACAAATCAACAAAATCTTTTGGGTTAGTGGCTATTCAAGCCATTCATGATAGTTGAAAGGTTGTTTAGGTAGACTCTGAGGTGTTTACAGCAGTTTTAAGAGTCCCCCACACCCTGTGAAAGAAGGATAGCGCTGGAAGAAATACAAGTCTGAACAGGAGATGGAGTATCTACTTGATACACAGCAACCGTACCAATCCCCAGACAAAACTCACACATGGAGCCACTTGAGAAAATAATAACCTCTGTTATTTGCTGTGAACAGCTCATTATTATAGAGAGAGTCATTTAACTTCTCCTTGTGACACTTGTACCTGTCTTTTCATGAAGTGGAATAATGAAAGGTACTGTTTTTTGCTTTTTTATTACTATGATACTATTCTAGAATGCACCCAGCTGTGTATAGTTTTAGAGAATGGCTCAATTATCAGTCAACAGCACTCTGAAACTGTCATTGACAGGGTCATTGACAGGGTTATCATGTTGGAGGTCGCATGCACACACATACCGCATACATACAATAAATACCCATCAATGGGGCACACACTCACTCACACATATACCCAAACACAAATGCATTTGGAGGGATGCCATATGTTAAAGTTTGTAGATCTGAGCGTTTGTTTATGCAGCTGAGGTTGATCTGCAAGTGGGACGACAGTGTGTTTATTTGATCTTTATCTGGTTGTTTTAACTCTTAGTCTCGCTCTCAAAGTTGCCTCTCTGGTCACTGATACTGATGCTTGGAAGATATGCACCAACAGTCTAACTATGTGGGCCTTTTGGACTGTCCTTGACAGTGACTATGATCTAGAGACACAAACTTGGTGTTTATAAGTTAATGAAGAGGAATACCTGGAAAGGGACCCGCAGGCACTAAAACACAGCCAAATACTTCAATACATTTTTAACCACAGTCTCTAAATGTCCCCATATGCTGTGGTAAAACTAGACCACTGATCATTCCATATTCTGGGTTTCAAAACCAATTTACGCCCTCCTGAGAAAGGCCACACACTTTATTTAACATATCACGTTGTAACACTGGTTTCCTGTATGAATTCCTCAGTGGCATCTAATGATTTGGAATCATGAGATATTTTCATACTTGTGGCAGTGTATTTGCATGCATAATCAGGTTCTATCGACCCCTGAATAAGTTTGGCGATAGCTCTCCTTGGTAGGATTTAGGGGCGGTAACACGCTAAGCACATATGCGGTTATAACACATGTGCGAACATAGTGGGTGCATTAAAGGGACATTGGATGGTGTACGTCTATTGCTCCAGTACCTGGAGGTGTTGATTGTTTGTTTAACTGAGATTAGTTGTTTAATAACCCCCCAAAAATTCTGCCTATGCTTATTAGCAATTTAATATATCGCCTTTCAAAGAACAAAAATCTTGAAAATACATAGACAAAAGAGAATTAAAATGTGAAATGCAAAATAACTGAATACAAAGGATGGTGCAGAAAGGCAAAAGAAAGCAGAAACATGGGATGATTAATGTAAAAGAAAAATAATCTGTCTTTTAAAAGGATTTCAGCTCTCATAACCTCTTACAGAGTTAAGGGGCCCTGATGGTAAAGACCCAGTTTCTTCTGTTTTTCAGCCATATAGGCACCACTAGAGGGACTTACTGCAATTAGGCTCACATTAGTTTAGAAGCAGAAAGAGATAGAAGAACTAACTCAGTGGTATCCCCTACAGTAATCCATACACTCTTAGAATCTACTGTAAAATACCAGTGTGACATATGTATTTTTTATCTCCTTAGATTCACTGGCCTGCTCCCCGGGACCAAGTCGAAATGTGCAAACTGGCTGGCAAAAATGCAAATGTAAGTGCCTCTAAACAAAGTCACTTCTTGACAGAAAAATCATATAGATTCTAAGTCTACCGTAAACTAGTGTGCGATGCAATATATGTCTGTTCAATCAGATTTCCATTATTTTTTATCCTGGCTCATTCTCTGTTCCAGTTGGAGTGTGCTAACTTTGTCAGGGTCCTCCACAACTACAATCGAACACATGTCTATGCCTGTGGGACAGGAGCCTTCCACCCCAGCTGTGCCTTCATTGAAATTAGTGGCCGCAGAGAGGTAAAGTCAGTGAGTGAGTGAATGTTGTGGGTAAAAATACAGGATCTGCATTTTTAATTTATGAAATGTATTTCATTGTATTGTTAATATGATTATATAGTTAAAATGGGTTTAATAGTATCCTCCTTTCCTGCCTTTCATTTATCAGGATGGTGTTTTCCACTTGTTGTCTAATACAGTGGAGTCAGGCAGATTGAAATGTCCTTTTGATCCCCTGCAACCATTTACCTCAGTCCTCACAGGTAAGATGAGCCATCGGATAGTACTCTAGCAGTCTTCTGTCTTATCTCCCACGCACCAGAGTTTTTTATTGCTGCCAAGCACCATTTGCTTAGGACTCTTCAAGTGTCCAAGAAGTTATTTGAGTGAATTTGTATCTGTGTTTTTCTTAGCACATTTCTCCAACTTATTTTGGTCAGAAAAGATGCAAGCAGAGATTTCTCTGGCAGTAACAGTTAGTTACTTGGCAGAGAATTGTAAACAAAATGTGTTGAGCCTTTTCTCTCCATCATATATTTGTTTCTTGGAATCTCTCTCTGTTTAATATATGGACTGACTGAGGAAAGCCAGTGACATGTTAAAATCTAGATAATAATGTCATGTCATGTTTTCATGGTGTATGTATTAAAAAGATCATAAAATCATAAAATAAAAAGTTATTGCTATTGTTATCTGACTTTTCATCTACATATATGTATGTACTGATTTTATTTCTGGATATTTGATTGTCACAATTAATCGACCTTCATCCATAATTTGTCCAGACCAGTACTTGTATGCGGGCACTGCTTCAGACTTCTTGGGCAAAGACACAACATTCACACGCTCCCTCGGCCCTCCACCTGACCAGCACTACATACGCACAGACATCTCTGAAGACTACTGGATCAATGGTACACACACACTTGCACATCTCCAGTGCTTTCAAACTTGTTATTGCTTTTTCTCCAAACTTCCAGCCTCTCTACTGATACAAAGAGCCTCTCTGTGCCCTCAGGATGGTTATTGGCATTCCACCACAGAGGAAACAGCCCACTTATTCATTAAGGTGGAACTTTTATATGAATGCCATAGCTGAACAGGGACCACACCTTCTGGGGAATTTACAGTGTGCCAGAAGTTCATGGTGTTAGTCACACAACCACATACAGCCACACACCCACATACACTGACACACCAGGACATGCACAGTCATCACTGACGAGAGAGTCTTCCCTCTGTATACATTTCTAGTCTCAAGTGTTTTATAGCCACTGATGAGCTGTAGTGTATAAACAGTGTCACCAGGATCTAAATCCTTACACATAGTCTCCACATTTCACAACCACATAGATGTTTAGTGTAATTACGTGCCTCTCTCTCTCGCACTGTGTGTACAGTGTGTGTTGACGCAGGAAAGGCAGAGAGAAAGAGAACATCATTTCCTGCAGCGTCTCTTTCCCTGTGAGCCTGTGGAACATCTCTCCACTGCTGCAGGACTAACAATTACCTTCTGTTGAGCATGTTACCAGTCGTACATTAAACTGTTCCAGTTGGGGAATCACCTGGGGCTGGCTGGCTTGGCTTCCAGGAGTTGAGCTAATGTTGATGTAATGTCACTGCAACACTTAAGCCTTTGGACTAGTTCCCTTTTGAATTGGGACACTGACAGCAACATGCTGCTTATAGTCTCATTTTGCTCATTGCTATTTCTCACATTATTTGGCACAACATAATGCATTAATACAATTTTTTTATTTTTTATTTAATTGAATAATTCACGTAATATCAGTCCATAAACATTAAGATAGTACTGTCATACTTCTACTTCAGAGGCAGAGATATATTTATTATTCAGTCATTATTATTTGACAGCTTTTGATACAAGTTACTGATTTAAGATTACAATTTTACATTCTTTTCTCTTCCAACTCAAAACCAAACAACAGACAAATTAGTCACTAGCTGGTGACCATAATGAAGCATTTAGCAGCTAAAGATCCAGTCATTTCATTAAGGAGTCGGTGGACAGCTAAAAGGAGAGTTAATACTGGATTTACATACTTTGGGTAGCCAGTAATACAACCTCAAAAGTATTCAAATATTGATTCATGTCTGCTTGATGTGCAACAGGCAACTGTGAACACATTTGATATATCAACTTTAAAATGTGATAATGTCAGTGTTGTATTTACAGCTTGTTCTCCTTCCAAGTGGCCAGAAAAAAAATCTATCAATAATTAATAAGTAAGGTTTTGAAAGCAAGTATATTATACTTAAGTATCTGCATTGTGGTAATACTACTTCTACAGTACCTAAAAGATCCATTTTCAGGGACATATTAGGAACTTGAATGAAAGTATTATCTCTGTGCCACACTGCTTCATAACAGATACCGCTAGACAGACTGAAAATCACAGAGAAGTAAACAAAACTGCTTTTAAGTAATCTAAATATTCAACCAATCACTGTGTTTGACAAGTTGAAAATTTATGATCAGCCTAAGTTTGAACTTAATAAGTAGAAACGATAATAAATCAGACCTTTCTGTAGCAAAAGAGCGAGACTGTAAATATATCGTGCTAAGTGCAGTGTTAATGCCACCTCAAGGCTATGCAACCATATAATTACCACATGGCAATGCAATTAACTGACTTATTTTAACACTCTCCCTACTCTCTCTTTTCCTCTCTGTGTCTTTAGAGGCCAGGTTTATATCTGCTCATCCCATTGCAGACACCTACAATCCAGATGATGATAAGATATACTTTTTCTTCCGTGAGGTGTCATGGGAAGGCAACGACAAGAGCATCCTGTCCCGAGTGGCTCGTGTGTGCAAGGTGAGATATTACACAGGAATGGCTTGGATTGTGGGACGTAAGTAGAGGCATGGAGGGGAGGTGAGGATATGACCGATGACAGGTAGGGGAGAAAGAATAGGATACCAGGATACACATGCACTTCGACACCCAGCTGCTAATGAAAGAAACAATGCTTGAAAAATAGGAGGAGAGTTGGTGAGACAGAGTGGGACTAGGAGAGAATGACAGCAGGAGAAGAAGAGGCAAGACCTCTTACAGGGTGTGGGGGAGTCAAAACTCCTACTGAGATCTGATCGGATAAGAATCTGTGTGTTGGCCACTACAGAAGTTTTTTATATTTCCCCCAGGAGGAGGCCTTCCTTATACATTCTTCTTTTGTAGTCCTCTGAAAGAGCTGCTGCTGTCAGAGGTAGTAAATCATGGTTTTAACCCCTTTGTGCTCTTGTCATCAAGATAAGTGTTGTTGAAAGATCTTCACATCTACCATATCATTGTCATTTATATCTTTCCCCAGAGGAATTGCATGTTTTCTCAATTAACACGAAACAAAGGAGGAGCATTTTCAAAGAACAGACACCCATTTTGGCTTTAATTTAGATATTTAATTTGTATGATAGAGCTTGCACATATTGTATCGTTGCATTACATTCATTTGGCAAGAGCTTTTGTCCAAAGCAACTTTCTGTGAGTTCATTCAAGCTCCACAGGAACAAGAGCTAAATGTCATCATTCTTTAAGAACATTGCCACACTTCATATTCATATTTAAATTGAGTCCTTTTGGCAATACCAACTTTTTCTCTGTTCAGTTATTAGATGCTGGGATAAATTGAAGAAGCCTATCATCTTCCAGTGCCCATTAAGTGTTATTTGACAGCATGTCAAAACAGCAGTCTTGAAAGCTTGGCTGATCACTGCACAGCTGACTGAGGGCAGAAGCAGGATAGACTGGGGACCTTTTGTATACCATATCGTGTGCCATTAGTCATTCCAAATGGGACTAGCCCACACAGCAGTTTGCTATTAGCATTCAGAGGTCTATTGCTACATTCTTAGAGAAAAGCTTTTGGTGTATTTATGACTTGGGAGTAAGCTGTAAGGCAGACTGGTAGGAGATTCCTCTGGCTTATAGCCCTCTCTTCTTCTTTCTCTCTCAGCTATCTCGCTTGCTCTTTGTATTTTTCTGTCTCCTTCTGTTTTGTGTGTGTGTGTGTGTGTGTGTGTGTGTGTGTGTGTGTGTGTGTGTGTGTGTGTGTGTGTGTGTGTGTGTGTGTGTGTGTGTGTGTGTTTCTGCATGTAAAATGATTGAGGGCCCTTCACTTGAATCCTCTTTGAAGATTATCGCCATTGTGAAACATCCTCATTAAGTGCTTACATTCTTTTGGTCTCTTAAACACAAGTGTGTTTTGGTGTGTATTGAGACATAATAGTCTTTCCTGCACAGTGCCACTTAGTTAGTGCACCAGCCAAGTTTAATATGGACCTTTCCTATGTATAACAAAGAAACACACTTGAAAGCTCTTACCATAGCTCAATCAAAGGTTGCTACTTAAAACAGCAATTCATATGCTAACATAAAACTTGCATTATTAATCAACAGCCTCACTTGATTTTTGTAGTCTTCCAGCATGCTGCACTTCCATTTTTCCTTTTGTTTTATTTCTTCTGTTCTTCTCTCTCTGTAATTTTCTCTTTCTCTTTCCTGTGTCTTTTCAATTACTCATGACTGTCATTATATTAACAAGGAGGTCTCCTTTGTGCAAGTTAAATAAGCAGATCCATACAAAGCATGTTGCTCACCTGTTTATTTTCCTAATTAGTGCAGGAAATAGGAGCCAGGCTGTGATGCTATGTGTTGTCTCTGTGTTTAAGTCCATTAGATACATTACAGTTGTATAGTAGTTTAGTGCAAAGCGTGTATTATTAACTGCGGTTGTCCTTTGGCCGGGTTGAACAGCTGCACTACAGTATGCTGACTATGATGTTGTTACAGTGCTTTTGGTTATGTTTCAGAATGATGTGGGTGGGCTGAGGAGTTTGACCAACAAATGGACTACCTTCCTCAAAGCCAGACTTGTGTGTTCTATCCCTGGACCAGATGGAGTGGACACACACTTTGATGAGCTCCGTAAGTGAAGATGAAAATGAAAAGTGAAAATCTAGGCCAATAAATTGGGTTCTTGCGCACTTTAGCAAGGGACTGAATATCCAATTTTGCCTGCAGAGATCCTCTGTGGCCAATAACAGACTGTAGGAACTGCTCTATATAAATAATAATGAAAATGGAAGTGATGAAAAATAAATGACGTGCGACCACTGGAATCTTTTCTGTGTACTGTAGATAAAATAAAAAACAAATTACCTTCTTTTGCTCCTTTTATTCTTGTAGAGGACATCTTTATGCTTCCTACCAGAGATGACAAAAACCCCATAGTATATGCTGTCTTCACCACCTCCAGGTATACTCACTATTTATCACACCATCATCAACTTCTCCTGTAGTTTTTTTCACCTATGCATCTTTAATTTGATCTCTTGTTATCACTTCCTTCTCAGCTCCATTTTCCGTGGCTCAGCTGTGTGTGTATACAACATGGCAGACATAAGGGCTGTATTTAACGGACCATATGCCCACAAAGAGGGGCCCGACCACCGATGGGTAGAATACGAGGGGAGGATACCATATCCACGTCCTGGAACGGTACATAGAACACCACACAGGGGGGCACAGAGCCAAATTCCTTTGAGGAAGCCAAATACGAGAAAGCTCATATTTAGTTGCTCCTAGCTAATTTTAATTTCACAAATTACATGAAAAAGCTTACTTGCTCAGCTTACTTGCTAATTACAAAATAATGAACATTGCCCAATTTAAATGACAGGATTCAAGGGTGAAATGTTCAAAACGCTGCAGGGTGTGCCTTGTCACATCTGGATTTTTAACCTGATGATGCAACCTTGGCTTTGATGAGGTTGCTTGACATGTAAATCACATTCTTGTTTCATTTTGTTTAATGAACGGGGGTTGGGTGGGGGGTGAATGTATAGAGAACAGAGTATAAGCCTCAGGTGTACAGCTGAGTCAGCACTGCATTTGGGCTATAGATATTTACAGAAAGTGGGAGCACAAGTAACATATGTTCCAGATGTGCTTTAGTTCCTGAAATTCTTCATTTTTACACTAGAGGGAGACATGCACCATAAATTGTTACACAAAAACCAGTGGTCAGTTCATAAGAGAAAAAAAGGTCACACAAACACATTAACGGAGTAAAATCAACCATGTGATTGTGAAAAATTTGCAACATATTTCTTTCCTGCCCTTTAGTGTCCCAGCAAGACATATGACCCAAGGATCAAGACCACTAAAGACTTCCCAGATGAAGTGATCAGTTTCATTCGTTTCCACCCGCTAATGTATCGCTCTGTCTACCCTCTGACTGGCCGGCCCGTGTTCACACGTGTCCGAGTAGACTACACATTGACTCAGATTGTGGTGGACAGAGTTTTAGCAGAGGATGGACAATATGAAGTCATGTTTCTGGGAACAGGTGAGACATGCGCACCTCCTCTCTGCTCTCCACTAGAGGGCAGTAGATTACTATGAGTTGTTCTCGACCCCAACAGATTTTTCTGATGGTTGATACTGTTGGAAAAATTAATTCATGTTATGCTTGGATCCTGTATCCTCTCTTAGGTCTCAGCTCTAACTTGCTCATGCATTTTTAACACATAAGATGTCGCCCGAGAATGGTCCTGAACTTTAGTTAGTGCCCTAGAGAGGGATATTAGTCTATGGACTGAAGGGCCTCATCTAGTCTTGAATGGATATTAAAACAATGCTTCCACCGTCTCAAATTAAAAATACATATTTGTCTGTAGATGCCGGCTCAATTCTGAAGGTGGTGAGCATCACTCAAGATAACTGGTCCACAGAGGAGGTGGTGCTTGAAGAACTTCAAGTATTCCAGGTTTGGTTAGCAACACAGCTACACAGACATCAACAAATTCATTCACAGCAAGCATTTCTTTATTAGATTACACTATTCACCAACTGTTCTCCAGCTGTCCTCGGTGGATAATAAAATATTCATCTTGCTTTTGATCTACAAACTCTGAAATTCTGATGGATTTTTCTTAATATGTGATGATTAATCCTAATATGTTGAGGTGGTAAAGTTTGTTTGTTTGACTTTTTCAGGTTCCCATTCCCATCCTCAGTATGGAGATGTCTTCTAAACAGGTTTGTTCATGCCACATGCATTCAGTTGTGTGTGCATGCCTGAAATGACATGAGGCACACTGTTTTTCATCCCCATTTCATTCATGTATTCCAGTTTATTCTCTCTCTCTTTAGCCTCCCCCGTGTCTTTCTAACTCTCTCCCCCTACTGCCTCATTATCTAAGGGTCAGAGGTGTCAGTAGACACTTCAACCTCAATCACAGTTTCCATTAATCTCCAGCAGCATTTGACCCGTGTGTGTGTGTGTGTGTGTGTGTGTGTGTGTTTGTGTTTGTGTGTGTGTGTGTGTGTGTGTGTGTGTGTGTGTGTGTGTGTGTGTGTGTGTGTGTGTGTGTGTGTAGGAATCTCCACACGAGTCAGAGCAGATCCTCTGAATTACAATTTATTAAAAAAAACACACTGAGAAATCCTTAAATCTCTGTGGTTTGTTCCTGGTGTTTGTTTAAGTTTTCGACAATTTAAATGAGTTGACTCAAACTTGGTTTACTGAGGTTAATTCAAAATTGAAACCCAAACGTAATTTTGAAAAATGCATTTTATATAAACATAGCACAAAAAGTAAGGAAATTTGTGTTTGGTAGAGTATTTCTTTGTTGTAACAATGCTTCTTGGCAATAAATCTTATACTGTTGGAAAGCCTGCTAATTTCCCTTTTAAATGGTGCCACATTTGTAAGGAATATGCATTTGTGGGATGAGCAGCAGAGCTGAGTAAGTGGGTTGCGTCCATGAAAAATGTGTCAAATCTTCTCTGTCTTCTTTGGTGGAGGCAGTGTGATGGTGTGGGGCGGCATCTCCCTCACTGGAAAAACGAGGCTTGTCATCATTGGAGGCAATCTCAATGCAGAGATATTGAGATGAGATTCTGCAACCAGTGGCAATCCCATATCTCCACAGTCTGGGAACGAACTCTGTCCTCCAAGAAGACAATGCTCGCCCCCACAGAGCAGGGTTTATCAGAGACTACCTCCAGAATTTGGGAGTGGAGAGGATGGAATGGCCTGCCAGCAGTCCTGACCTCAACCCCATTGAACACTTGTGGGATCAGCTTGGGCGTGTTGTTCGTGCCAGAGTGACCAACACAACCACATTGGCTGACTTGAGACAAATGCTGGTTGAAGAATGGGATGCCATCCCATACCAGTGTGTGACCAGGCAGGTAACCAGCATGAGGAGGAGATGCCAGGCTGTTGTGGCTGTGTATGGTTTTTCCACAAACTACTGAGGCTCCTGTTTGTTAAATGAATAAATTGTTAAATTGCCAATATGTCTTGTTTCTTCAGACTTCAGTCAAAGTTTTCATGGGCGCACCCAGATACTCAGCTCTGCTGCTCATCCCACAAATGCATGTTCCCTACAAATATGGCACCATTTAAAAGAAAAATAAACAGGCCTTCCAACGGTATAAGATTTATTGCAAAGAAGATATGGTTATCGTGTACAGTTTTGTATTCCTTCATGGAATGCCTCTTATGTTGTACTTTCTGTCTGTATATATTTTTTGCACCCCAGGCCAAATGAATTTCCTGTACGGATAATAAACTTGAACTTGAAATCAATCTGTATTTTTACATCACCTAAAGCAAAGTGTTGTGTTTCACTATAGCAACAGCTCTACGTGGGTTCAAGTGAGGGGCTCGCCCAGGTTTCACTCAGTAGATGTCACCTTTATGGCCAAGCCTGTGCTGAATGCTGTCTGGCACGTGACCCCTACTGTGCCTGGGATGGACATACATGTTCACGATACATCCCTGCATCCAAGAGGTATATGTGATACTCATTGTCTTGTTCTCTTTTACAGAAAAGTTTCAAGGTCCCAAGCAGATTCATATCTGTTGTAGCCATGATACACTACTTACATATAGTTTGTAAGTCTTAGCTCATTCAAAGAATAGTAAAAACAATGTCTAGTGATGCCTTGTGAAACTATTTCACATTTTGTTTTATTTTTGGTTAGTTTTTTTGTCAGTAGTCAGTGAAAATATTATTGACAGACAAACAGCTAGAACCCAAATGTATTATTGATCAAAATTAAATGAAAAAGTTAAACATCACTGGTACAATACAAAGCTGCTGAACTTGCATCACATATCAACAACATTCTTTTAGCAACTGATAGGGGAGAGAGCGCAATTTTAATTATTTTAGACTTAAGTGCTGCTTTTGACACGGTAGATCACACAATTTTAATTGATCGTCTTAAAACCTGGGTGGGCGTCAAGTATATTGCACTTGATTGGTTTTATTCTTACCTTTTAGAAAGAACCTTTGCGGTCACCGCAGGTAATTACACCTCCTCCACAGCCCACATTACCTGTGGTGTACCGCAAGGTTCTATTTTAGGTCCAATTTTATTCTCCATCTACATGCTCTCACTTGGCCAAATCATCCAGCAACACAACGTTTCTTTTCATTGCTACGCAGACGACACACAGATATACCTTCCCCTGAGATCCAGTGACCCAAGAAGCTTAGCTGCTGCTGTAGACTATCTCCATGATATCAACTGTTGGGTGGCACAAAATTCCCTTCAACTCAACAACTCCAAAACAGAAATCATATTGTTCAGTCCCCCAAATACAAAAAATCCCATCAGTCTCGGTCCCCTGTCCGCTAACATTAAGCCTACTGCCAGCAATCTTGAAGTCCTGTTTGATTCAGAGTAACATTTCAATCCCCACATCAAAAAAGTTGTCCAGTCCTGTTCCCTACAACTAAGAACAATATCCAAATTCAAGCCGTTGCTCACCCACTCTGACCTGGAAAAAATTATTCAGGCCTTCATTTTCTCCCATTTAGATTACTGTAACTCTCCTTTCTGATTTATCACAAAATCTCTCTCTCGCCTCCAACTAGTTCAGAACGCAGCAGCTAGGCTTCTTACTGGTTTTAACAGACGACATCACATCACCCCAATACTCACTTCTCTTCACTGGCTCCCTGTTCATTTTAGAATTGATTTTAAGATTTACTGATTACTTTTAAAGCACGCCTAGGTCTAGCTCCAAGCTACATAGCAGACATGTTGACTCCATATGAGCTGGCCCGCTTAGATCCTCAGGTGGGGCCCTTCTGGTTGTTCCAAAGTCGAGGTTGAAATCTAGTAAGAATCAGTAACCTCTATTAAATCACTTCTTAAAACTCATTTCTACAGACTAGCTTTTATGTGATATCGTTTGTTCGTTTGTTCATTTGTCTGGTTGTTTATTGCTACTGTTTTTTATTGCTACTGTTTTTTATTTCACACTATCACATTTACTGTACTGCTTTTGCTTTGTATTGTGCTGCTTTTGCTTTGTCTGTCAAAGCACCTTGTAAACAGTTTTTAAAGGTGCTATATAAATAAAGTTATTATTATTATTATTATTATTATTATTATTATTATTATTATTATTATTATTATTATTATTATTATTATTATATCAGGACAGTCATGGGTAATTACTCATTATGGATATTTTCTGGAACTTTCTGCCTACGTTATGACACATTACAATAACACACACAAGCTGTGTTTCTTGTGTACAAGCACAAAATCCATTATGCAAATTGTCTCCCTATTCTTTTAAAATGATTTTTTCCCAAGTTGTCCAAAATGGTGCACAGCGATGTGTTATTATCATTAAGTTTTTTTGAATATTATGATGCTATTTGGCATTGTATAATTTACGGCAAGAACCCAGGAAACCAAAGAAAAGTCAATATATAAGCTGCTTTAAACTGACCCCTTGTTGCCCTACTTCTCCATGGTGTGTTCCCAAGGCTTGCTTTTTATTCTGGGGCTGTCAGAAGGAGTTCATAGTTCCTGCTAAATATGTCTTCTATTTTTAGTTCATTTTGCCTCTTCAGCATTTTTCCATGCCAGAGGGTATTTGTCCATTTGAGTGCTGAGGCACTGATTAGACATGCTGTACATCAGCTGGTTAATGTTGCTGTCCTTTCTCTCCTCTACAGTGTAGCCCTTGAGGTGCAAAAGCATGGGTGTGCAGATGTGGGAGTATTTTTGTTGTTGTTTTTGTTTGTGCATTTGGCTTGCATGAATCTAGGTTCTACAGAATCTGTACCCTACAGTTAGGGGTCACACTGCCATACTGTTGGCCAGTGGGGATGCTGTTATGGTTTTGGAATAGTGGAGGCCCTGCTTTTGGTCTCAAGGGCTCTTTGAAAGCTGATCTTCACTGTGTCAGTGAGTGTAGGCTACAGATGTCCCATCACACAAGACTGACAGGAGGTGGAGGAGGTGAAATCAATACAAACTGAAGAAGCCCTAGTGAGCAACATGAAGGCAGTTTTTAGAATTGTGTTAACATCTTCAAACAAGAGTAATGTAGATCTTTGCATCAGTATTGAAGAAGATGTCCTTAAATTAATACATTATAGGACTCAATAACTGATAGACAACAGTGTTACTTTTTGCAGTGCATTTAGGTTTATGCATGTCAAACAGAGAATGAATGATACATAGGGTTACTTTTAATCAGAGGTAATTTTAAATCACATTTTAACTGGTTGTTGCTCGAAGTAATGGTTGGGCAACACGTGCATTATTTTCAATACATGGAAGTTTGACATTTAAGAAAAAATACAGCAATTAGAGATGTGTGTGGTATACTATTTTTTACAGTTTGTTACAATAAACTTTTTACACTTTAACCTTTTTTTCAGAAGATTCTGGGTGGTTGTCAGTCAGAAAGCTAAAAGGTTTTAAAGATGTTTGGTTTGACAAAATATGGTAGTTGCAACAATCTTATATCTATTTGTTCAATAAATTCACAGTATACAGTTCAATAGTATTAACAGATTTCATTATTCAGATGCATTGTACTTTATACTTAATACAAAACTTTTTTTTTTCAATTTTTCTGATGATTTTATGCAGTTCTTTCTTTTTACCATTTATATAAACAACATAGACAGTGGTATTATGGAAGCTAAAATGCTTATTCTTTACTAAAAGATGAATTCCACCTACCTTGTTAATACATGAGAACGTAGACCTTCGAGAAGAACTCAATATATGGATTATGCTCTCACTAATTTTTCTAGTTTATTATCACTTTAAAGTGCTTGGTGTTGGATGATGAGGTTGTGAAACAAATGATGTTATTAAGATATTAATAATTTTAAGCATCATATGGTTGGTATGCTGTATATGTCTAGGCACTAAAAGGTTGTAAACAAAGATCAAACTCTCATATTCTTGCGCCAAAAGGTACCACATGACCTTGTTTGTTTGTTCCCTAGGCGAGCCAGGAGACAAGACATCAAGCATGGAGATCCTGCTAGCCAGTGCTGGGACGCAGAAGACCGTATGTAGACTTTGCTCTGTTTAAGTTCATCCTGTGTCTGTCTTTATATGAAGGTCTGTTTTTTTCTAGCTCAAAACATTTATCCAGTCAACGGAGTAACAAATCTCTTACAGAGTCAATCAATTGATCACTAATCAAGAGGAACTGCATGATATAGCTTTGTAAAAAAGCCAAGAAAAGACCATTGGATCAATAACAGTCTTGTTTTCTTTAGGCCTTGGTGGGGGACAGGTGGAGGAGAGGGTTCTCTTTGGAGTGCAGAGCAACTCCACTTTCCTTGAGTGTATCCCCAAATCTCAACAGGCCCAGATCCGGTGGTACATACATAGAGCGGGATCTGAACGCAGGGAGGAGGTCAGAGAGTGTGCTCCACTACACACACCCATGCAACCCCCCCCAACCACACACACACACACACACACACACACACACACACACACACACACACGCACACACACAGACACACACACACACACACACACACACACACACACACACACACACACACACACACATACACACACATGAATTTTCATGTTCACTTCTTCCCCGTCCTTCTTACTCTACTCTCTGAAGTCTGAGGGCAGATCTTGTTTTTGCTTTTCTTTGATTTATTATACTTTGTCTGTCTGTCCAAAAACAGACTTTTGCTACCCCTGCAATAATTTCTTATGTAAGTCCTTCAAAACATCCAAAAACATCATCCTTCATCTGTCCTGCTTGGCTTTAACCTTACTGTTTATGACGTCTGAGTCTTGAACTTGTCAACCACTGTTTTTGCCACAAATCCCATTGTGATCAAGATCTCTTGACAAAGATAAAAACAGTGCTTTGATTATGAAGTCACCATTCACAGCTCATATGTCAGGTATGAGTTATATGTAATAAGGGAGCAATCAGGATCCAAAACTTCTTTGAATTAAGCCATTATTGATATTTATGAGTGCCCAGGCCTTTTTGAAATGCTTTACAGCTCCCCAGTCATTGAGGGAGGTGAGGAATGACTCAAACTAGATCCACCCTGGGGGGGGGGATCTAGTTAGAAAAGCATCTATATCCTATGAAAGATGAGGGCGAAAAGGATAATGAGAATAGCATTTTACCTCTGACCTTTTTTAAAAAACAAACATTTTATCATTGAGAGGGAGTTTGCTTGAATGCTGGAATGCGACTTCTCTTCCCTGTTGGCCCTGTGGGCCACCGTATGATGTTCTAAGGAAAATATTTATTCTTTCAATTGTGTTCTGGTCAAAGAAATGTGCGGATCACAAATCAATACAGTGGCTGACGTCACACAAACTAGAATTTTAAACAAAAATTAGGACCAATAACGAGTAAAATCATTTTAGAAAAGAGATCCTGGGAGACAGGATGGTGGGTAATGACATACAGGGACAGAGAGATAATGTGTTTGTATTTGAGGTGTGGAAAGGATCTTGTTGATGATGACACTGTCTGCTGAATGAGACAACAGAGACCTGCTTATTCAGCACCTCAGTGCCCTCCCCTCCCCTATCCAAACATAAACCTTCCTCCACCTATTGGGAGTGGGCAGCTTACTTTTCAACCCATTCACTACTCTTCTCCCCCACTTCCTACTTCACTTATTTACTCCCACAACCGGTCCCCTGTCCTCTCTCTCAGGGGTGAATGTAAACACACTAACAGGTGCAGGGGCCACTAAAGACCCATGAGTTCCTTTATAGGCCTGCACAGCAGAAAGCCCTAACTTTTGGTGTGTGTGTGTTTGTATGTGTGTCTTTGTGCATGTGCGTGTTTCTTTATTATCCCCTACAGCGGAAATCATAACAGAGCACTCCCTGGGGACAGCCATGTGTTTTGTGGTAATGAACACAATGGGGTGTTTTCTGTGTTTGTGTGTCTAGGCATGCAATGATATGTGACCCATTGTACCCTAGACAAAGTGATGAAGATGTGAATGCAGGAGTTCATCCTCCCTAATGATTTTCATGTGATAGACACAGAAGCTAAAACAATTAGAGCAGAATGTACAGAAGGATGGATCAATGGCAACTCAGTGGTTTTGTAATGGTAAAGCATGCAAAAGGTTTAACTGTTTTGGAAATATACAATTATTTCTAGGTGACTTAAACGTTATCTCCATTGGCAGCCCAATATGTTGTCTTTGGTTTTAGCAATCTTTCTGATACATAGTAATTATATGGTAGTATGTAGGGTATAATATAATAATAACTTAGACTGGGCATTATTGGAAAAACCTTCATCACATTTTTGGTTGTACTGACCAATGTTCAATGATATTTATCTGGATATATTCCTTAAAAATGCTGCTTTGGTGTTTGAAAAGTGTCCCGATAATGAATTAAGCCTAAAGAACCCAGATAGTTCAATACGATATAAATAATGTGTCTAGGTAAAAAAAAAAAAAAAAAAAAAAAGATTTAAATGTCCAAACAGCCTTTGCATAAATGAATGTATCCAGCCAGTTAACATAATACCCACAATAAAAAAAGCAACCGCAGCACAGAAGTTTAGACATTGTAAAGCAATAAACATATGCCTGAAAGATAAATGGCTTCTTTTAAAGGGTCAATAAATTAACATGTATTTAACATGTCAGAACACAAAAATGGGTTTCAAGCTCAATGAGTGACTGACTCATAAAATATCACTGCAGTCCTGCAGTTTGAGAGAAATATTTTCTTGATCCTGGGAACACTGGGAGCCTAATGCTTGACTTAGTTTCCTTTATTCTTTGTGTTTTCAGTCAACATATCTTTAGTTTCAAAATACTCAGTTGTGCTAGTTATATTTTTGCTCTGTCTTGCTTCCGTAGGTGTGGGGTGATATATCTACAACTAAGCATATGATTGATTTGGGTTTTGATAGTAGTATTAGTAGTGAACAACACAACATAACGCTTGTAGTCCGTGAGCCAGAGGGGTTGGTCGTTACCGAAAAAGTGGCAAAGGCTACCATACCTTTTCTGAAAGCCTGGAATCTCAGCTTTTCAATGATGTATGATGGCCATCTGACAAGAGTAGCTGTTTTGAGTTATCACACATAATGTAAACTAAGGTTGAGAAAAATAATGCGTATAAATCAAGCAGAACACTGACAGCTGAAAATCTATATTGGACATATTGGAATATTTTATTTTGTTATGGTTAAGGTATGGTAAGGAGTAAAAAAGAGAACATTTATAAATAAATACAATTAAAAAGAACAAAAGCAACAGTGAGAGTTAAATCGTGTGATACTCCAAAAATTAGGGGATGTTATTTAATATCTTTAAAGTTAAAAGGCTCAGATAAAGACACTCCAAAAACATGCCATGCTAACCAATGCAAGCACACAGAGACACACACAGCTAATCTCTTCCACCATGCAAAACCCCCCCAAAAAACCCTGACACAGAGTGTGTGTCGTCCCTTCTCTTCTTTTGTTCCTCAACCTCCCTCATCAGTCCCTTAATCTTTCCTCACTTCCTGCCCTTGTTTCATGCTTCTTACTCTGTGTACTTGGTTCCCTCTTACTTTTTGCTTTGTCTGCATAATTTCCCACAGTCTCTTCCCTTTTTCATTTCACTCCACACTTTTTGCCTCCTGACGGATGTTGACATAGGCATCTTTGACCAGCTGCTTACAGCACCTGCAGCCCACTCCAGTACTTATCCTCCTCTCCTGCTCATACACACATTCCCTCATTCCCTTTTCTTAACCCCTTGTAAAGCTCAGCTATTAAAGATGTGAGCAGGAAGAGTTTCCTCTGTGTGTGTGTGTGTGTGTGTGTGTGTGTGTGTGTGTGTGTGTGTGTGTGTGTGTGTGTGTGTGTGTGTGTGTGTGTGTGTGTGTGTGTGTGTGTGTGTGTGTGTGTGTGTGTGTGTGTACATTCACCTCCTGGAGCCTGGAATGCTGGCCCATTTGAAAATTAGTAATAAGAAAAGCATGTATGACGCTGAATTTTATGCACAGTGTTCATTAGAACAAAGTCCTGGCCTCCTAAAAGCATGGGAAATACTTAACCCAATACTTAAGGATACTTACACACAGTGATGGGTATGCACACAGTTGTTATTCATTTATCTGCTAAAAGCTGTCTGGTTATCTGCTGTCTTGATTATGCACACTTGTTCACACATACAACTGTTCACCCAAGTGCCACTGCAAACACAGACCTCAATATATGCTTAAAGGATGCATACTGTCCAAGTCCACAGTCCTCATTCTGAGCAAAAATGTATTTAAAAGTTTATTTTCTGCTGTCTTACTTATTATGGACAACTTCTAAAGTAACAGTGACAGGAGGAATGATTACAGGAAGAAAAGTGTGCCTCAATGTTCGTTTAGGTACCTGACTGTTGTTTCAGGACAGACCTAAGAAATTGTGAACTCATCCTTTAAAAGCTGCATTGCTGTTCCTTGCAGGAGTTTGTTGATTTAATCACATGCCCAGATACACACAGACACACAAATAAATACAGGCCATCTGGGTGAGTTTAAATGTCTGGCATTGCAATTTAGTCACAGATGCCTTGATTTTGGATGGTTTGATGGAGGGCTTCAAAAGCAATCAAACAAATAATTCTCAAAAACACCAAGAGACTTTGCATAAGGGAGATTTTGTTTTAAGGCAGTTGTGTCAGGAAACAGGAGACATACAGTGATAGAAGACAGACTAGTAAGTCAAACGTCAGTAAGGGTCAAGGACCAAAGAGCCTCTAAGGTCTGTGGGTCTGTCTAGCTGGATGACACATCATCAGTGTCAGACCTAGAAACTGCCACAGAGCTATATGCTGGCACACACAGAAGATATATTCATATAGGAAAACAAAACCATGCACACACAGGCAAAAATATTAATTACCTGTTTATAGCTGGGCCTCCTTCTCTAGCTTTCTTATCAGTTACACCTCTGGGGGGTCAGAGCAGGGTTGTGGGAGGTATGCTTTTGAAGTATCCACGCGTGCACGGACACACACACTCTTGTGGTCTTTCCCTGTTGTCTGAACACAGCTGTGTTGTTTTAGGTCCTGACAGCAGCCATGCCATCTGATGAATCATGGTGGATGCTAAATGAAAAGAGGGGGCCATAAACATTAGCACAGTACTTACCCTTGCACCTCAACAGCAAGCACATGAACTCTCCCACCACCACACACACACACAAACCTTTTGTTAAATACCTCCCTTTGCCTTCGCTTACTGCTTACACCCATCATGCATCTAAAGATCTCTCTCCACACCACATAATGAACTCGCTGTGAGTAACACTCACCACACCCAGTTCAATATGCTTCCTGTTTCAGGGGTCATTACCATGTTTAACGCACCTTAGGTACAAATCAGGTGTGAAAATGTATGTGTGTAGACAGGGTGGGAGTTATTAAGCTGGTGTCTTGTAGTGTGCAGTCATGTTGATTAATTGTTTGGGGTTAGTGAGACACTGAACTTCATGTAGTTTTGTTGAATTTTATTTTAATAATAAAAAACACATGATTTTGTGTTATATCATGTTTTATAGTAGGCAACTGTGGTCACATGACCTTGCTCTTTGTGATGAAACTATAATATGTTTGAATGTACCATTACTTTTTTTTCTCTCACAGGTCAGGCTGGATGATCGTGTTGTTCACACCAACCGAGGTCTCTTGATTCGCTCCCTCCATACCTCTGATGCTGGCATGTATGTCTGTGTTGCTCAGGAGCACACTCACTTTACCCACACTCTCCTCCATCTCACACTGCAACTTGTTACACATGGACAACTTGACGGAAGGCCCAAGCCCAGCGAGGACCCCGTGGTGGAGCTGCGCAATGGTGGGGAGTCCCGTCAACGTTATAAAGACTACTTGAGAGTGATGAACTCCCCAATTGGCTCTCTGGAGGAGTACTGCGATTCACTGTGGCTTGAGAAGAGGCCATCAAAGGCAAGAGGACGAGGCTTAGGAGTTGGCAAATGGAAACACATCCAGGAAATGAAGAAGAGCAGGAACAGGAGACACCACAGAGAAAAGGAGCAAAAGAGGGTGCGAGGGAGGGTGTTGAGGACAGCAGAGCAGTGAGTGATGAGGTTAAAAAAGCATTAGGGTTTGTTGCAGGGAGGATACTGTTGGATGATGAAGCAGACATTAAACAGAACTGCAAAATTGCAACGACAGATCATTCCATGAGCAAAGAAAATCGAAGTTTGAGCTATTAGGGCATTAACGACTAACACTAGCTCACAATCAGTATAATTTTAACAGGTTGTTTTAAACCAGCTTTGGTTGGAATGTTTTCATTTCTTTATCTGCCACGTATGTCAGGAAATTCCAGTTTTATTCTTCCTACAGTAACAATAAAAGTGAGAGTTCATGATGTTAGTCATCTGATGAAATTAACGATACAGCTGAATTTGCAATGCTGGGAAAATATAAAATAAAAAGTTCTCATGGTGATGACAATGCATTCATGTTGAATGACTGTAAATATTTATATAACATGTACAGGAGATACAGCATGCTCAATTTAGTCTAATTATTGATCTGTATAACTATAATGATAATCATGTATTATGCCTGGGGCTGAAAAAGTATTTTTGTACAAATGTTTCACTCTTATGTACTGTAGTTTCAGTAGATGTTTTTCTTTATTGCTATTTTGAATGTTATTTAAATAAATTCCTCTTGGAGCCTTTGATTCCTGAATCATGCATATTCTGTGAAGACAAACATGAATACACAATTAATGTAATGCATGTGCAATACAGGCAAGCATACAGCAGGTTGAGAATGGGTTAGGGTTAGATCAGCTGAGCCTATCCTGATATAGCAAAACAAGTCCTTGTACACGTCATGCAGATGTCAGGATGATTCAGGACCAGCTGGTCTCTTATTTAGTCTCTGTGTGTGTGTGTGTGTGTGTGTGTGCACGTGTGTGTGTGTGCGTGCACGTGTGTGAGTGTGCTAGAGAGCGAGAAAGTGGGTTGCTCTGGGAGAAACCATGAAAAATATACCAAACCAACCAAGTTACAGATTTCTTAGAATAAACTGATAATGTTGTAAAAGCATCAACATTTGTAACATGAGTGTGGAAAGCAATTATACAATCCTATGCTTCTGACCTGAATAGTATTGCATAATAATGTAGATAATATCATACACAGTACCTAGAGCTGGGCTAACGTTGACAATAATATGATACAGCTCTTTCTGTGAAAAGCATAATCAAAGTCATGAGAGTCTTCTGATTTAACTGATTGAATGGTAACATGAATTACATTTTGTGAAGGCTTCTGAGAAACTGAAGGTATGGTACAAATGTGCCTCAGACCCCCATAAGGATATATAAATCAATCCATCATTGTCTTTCATACTGATCTGGGGTTTCCTGGGGTCAACAAAATATAACTCCTGTCTCTACAGTGAAATAATATTCAGTAATGGTATTCTATTGGTTTAACTTTTACAGAAACTCCAAGACAAAGATGACAGACCGCTGGCTACCTGGATAAGAAACAATTGGAAAAACATGTCTTTATTGTGTAGCAGATGGAGTTTTTTTTAACCAGATGGTTTGAAGATTCTTGAAATACCTTCATCACAGCATGAGGTGTTTTTAAACCTTCTTAGTTTTTCAAACATTGCTGGTTTTAAAGAACCCACATGTATGCTAATACATGAGTACCACAAACTGCAGTTATATACCTATGGTCATACAAACAGCATTAAAGTAAGGGAATCTCCCATTTTGTGTTCTTCCACAGTGATTTCTCCATGTGTCTTGTAACAAAAACAATAAATATTTTAAGCACTTCCTGCACGTCTATAGTTTATTTATCACACAGTTGCAAAGAACACTACCTTTCTACTCCAAAAAAGAAACAGCAAAGAGACACTAGGAAGGAGACAAGAATAGACTTTAAGACAGATTCATTTTAGAAATCTCATTTTAAATGCTTTAACTCAGTTCTGTATGTTATCATCACAAGAACAAAATGTATGGGTTTGAAACGCCTTTAGACATTAATCAATGCAATGCTAATGTGCAATTCACTGCTCATCGAGGTGAAAGGAGAGCGACGAAAATGGAAAGAAAGTAAGAAACAAGTTCAACAGAAGATGAGAATTTTGAGAGATGGAGAAAAGGAATGTGGGTATGCTGTCTTTTCTGCTGAGATCCCAGTTGCTACACATGCATGGTTTACATGAAATTAACAGCAGTTGCCACATCATGTTAATAGTACAATTTAGCAATGTAACAGTTGTACCAGCATGCACACTGAGTGGCATATGGAGTAATTAAAAGAAATAGCTAATTTCTGTGTTTCTGTGGGTGATGCTTTTGTCCTGCTTTGAGCTTCAACATTGAGCCAATGACATAACAAGATTATGACAAATGATTCATTCAGCAGGTTTTTCCTCTAGCAATCCTATATTTGCGTGCACGTTTTTGATGTAACTCTCCTTTCCTACATAAAAGGTCTATTGTCAAATCTTTTGCTTCCTCATGGGGAGCTCCTCACAGTAATGTACTTGTGCGTCAGGCAGTTGCTCATACACTACTGTGCAGAGCCTTAACTTGACCTTCACATTTGGCTGGAGAAGAACCAATGAGTAAAGATGACTTGATACGATAGACAGGCAGACAAAAGCAGCAGGGGATCAAACAAGGAAACAGAATTCAGAGAAAAAGACAGATTTTACGGAAGGAAGTGCTTAATTTGATGTGATTGGTGTAATGAGCAAGCGGGCCTCCTCAAGACCCCTGTAGGGGCCTTATAGGATACTCCCACACATACAAAGACTGGTGTAGACAGTCGACTCATTCCCCAATGCTTCCATTGGTAGAAAATGATTTTCCTAAATCCAGCTACTGTTATTGATAACTCACTTCAATACATGGTATTGTGCATGTAATTGGAGTATTTCCAGTCAGTGGCACAGGTTGTACTGGTACTGATACTGTGCTACAGTTACAGATGATAAAAAGTGGATTTATTTAGCTTTTTAAAATTTCCTTATACATCAGAGATCCGTCATTAGATTTCTTAACATTGAGATTTGTGTGAGATGTATGTTTTAATAAAGCAGCCCTCCTTACAGACCTAGCCAGAGTCTTTTCTCGCAAATCACAGTTTTTATCCTTTTTAATGGAAAGAAAACATACTTGAGTCAGTTGGTTTGAATGTGATTAAGTAACATAGCCAATTTAACATATTTCAGTGTCTCGTTTGATTTAAAGGGGTTAGAGACATTCAAATCTCAAAATATGCTACAAAAACAATTATCAAGAGTGGAAATGTGACCACATGACACACACTGTAGAAATGACCAAACAGATTGCAATAGCTACTGAACTGAATCTGCCATTCTGTCTGCTTCCATTATTTTGTTCTTCATCTTGCACATCGGTTTATGCAAGTGTGCCCAGGTGCAAGAATTCATAGCAAAGGTGTTTTCCAACAAACATCATCCCACCATACCAGAATCAAGATATCAAACACCATGACAGGAAGACTAGAGGGAGAGAAAAAAGGAGAAGAAAGAGCGGAATTAAGATGTCAGACCACAGAGGTGTTTCTGGGTCTCTATTACAGGGTATTTACAGCTGCAGATGTGTGTGTTTGTCAGGCGTTGACAGTGAACTTCTGGGTCCGGGTGGAGACAGTCATGTGTTGTATGGGAGCTGTCGGGCCTGGGCGGTATTGATGGCTGCCTGGGGGTACTGGAAGCAAAAGGTATGTGTGTATGAGCTAAAAAACAGTTGTTCCCTTGGAGTAATGACTACCTGTGTTCCCTCTGACTGATTTACTGACGTACGTGATCTCTCCTCGCTCCAAGATTTGTGGTATGACAGGCAGGATGCGGTGAATATCCTAAACACACCCTATGATAGATTTGATAGATAGTTTTCAATTGTTGTGTACAGATATGCTTTGAAAACACATGTAAATTAAATTTCTCCTCTGAATGCTCACTGTATTGCAATGCTCTCCCTCGCTGTGGCAAATGTTTGTAGATGTGGCCTGTTACTGAATCAGGATGCAATTTCTCCTGCGTCGGCTGTGATGTCAGAGCTGCTGACTGGATATCGGGTGTCATTTGGCCTTGTGCTTTCATGCATATCTGTTTTCACACAGGTCTTGCAGGCTGATGTTCTTCTCATTAGAGGTCAGGGGTCATGTGAAAGGCTGCCAAGCTCATATATCTCTGGTATCAACCAGTGTAATACTCCTTCAGATTTTATCAAAAGCACTGCTGTGCTCAAAAATTCTTATACTGATTGTTCTTTTCTCCAGTATAATCAGATATCTAAATAAAAAAGTAGATTTTTGTTTTTGTTTTTTTTGTTTATTTTACAGGTCCTTTATTTTTATATTAATTTCCTCGAAATGTTCTGTTTAATTTGCAGGTATTCAAGGGTGTCAAATGATAAATCAATGTATTTGATTGTTTAAAAAAAAAAAAAGCTGTCAATAATTTCTGCAACAGATGATACGGAGTCTTCATTTACCTGCTAATTTCCAGGGATTTTTTTCAATAATTCTGTGTTAATTTCTTTTAATTTATTTAAGTGTACTTAACTCTTAGGACATTTCTTTGAAAGAGTTATGCAATGTGGAAGTATATGGGAAATGCACTCATAGGTTTTAAGTGACATAATACAAGGATACAAACATAAATAGCATTGACTAGTTCAATCAACTTAACACTTTTCCCCATTTTTGTCCTACAATTTGTACAAAATACTTTTCTGTAAAATGTACCATTAAATACCTTCAGATTACATTAAACATTTTCTCTACATTGATACAAAACTAAAAGACCTGTAGAAGTATTACAATGGCTAAATCTATTCTCTGTGACAGTTAAAGGTTGTGTTTCTGGCCTGTGGTTGTAAGTAGTACTCAGTGTTTTCTCTATACTGGAACGTTCTCATGTGACATGGAAATGTCAGTCACATAAACCTTGTGAAACACATGAAACATGAAAAAAATGCTTTGATTATATAACCACTAAATGTGTGTCTGTGGCTCTGTAAATGCATTCATTTTGATTATGCCACGCCTGCTACAAATGTGACTATGAGATAAGAGACAATTCTTATAATTACCTTAAAAATCAAGGATCACTCACTAATTCATATTCTTACCTGATATGGAACTAAACTGATGATTGTTTATGCTAAGAAACATCGTTGACTCCGTAGTGACACATCTATGTAAATATGTACAGTAACTTGCAGTATTTGTGATGTCTTACGTGGGGTGGCTGTGGCTCAGGAGATTGTCCACTAGAAGATTGGAGGTTCAATTCCCGACTCCTCCAGTTTGTATGTTGAAGTGTTCTTGGGCAAGATGCTGAACCCCAAATTGCTCTTGATGGCTGAACCGGTGGTGTATGAATGTGTGAGTAAATGCTATCTTCCCCTGATAAGCAGGTGGGCACCCTGCATGGTAGCCCCTGCCATCAGCATGTAAATGGGTGAATGTGACTTGTAGTGTAAAAGTGCTTTGAGTGGTTGGAATGCTAGAAAAGTGCTTTATAAGTACAGTCCATTTACAAGATAATAGGAACTGAAAAGGGAAAGATATTGTAGCCACCACTATATCTCATGATGTTCATTTTAATATAGAACTATTCATAATTTTACTCAAATTATTATATGAAGTTATTTACCTTCCTATGTTATGAATTTAAGGAGGTGGTTGCCTTTAGATTTCTTATCTTACATAACTTCTTATCCTACATACATGCGAAAAAGATAATAGAAAAGCAGACCTCCATGTCCCGTGATTAAGTTTCCAACCAAATAAAAGGCTTATTCTAATTCTATTCTATTCTATTATATTCTTTGTTGTAAAGGGTTCCCGTCAGGCTCTGGGAACATTGTTGCATTCCTTGCCAGGTCTGTTGCACTGGTATCTCTACAAAAATATAAATGCTAAAATAAAGTATCATCTGTCAGCACCTGGTTTTTGCTGACAGGAACTGCAGTCCTTCAATCACAATCTGCTTGGATATCAGGTCAAGTTAAGCTATGATACACAACAAAGATTTGACTAATGGCAGCTCTACTGCCATGCAAGGAGAGGCACTGTGTTTTTGTTGCTTTGTAATCCCAGGTGGTCTGGTTTATATAAGGTCTGCTGGCTACCAATGTTCCATAGATGAACTCTGCTCCTCCATAACCCTTTTGTTTGCCTCTCCTCTCCTCTCTCTCCTCTTCTCTCCTCCCCCCCTCCCTCCCCTCTCCTCTCCTCTCCTCTCCTCTCCTCTCCTCTCCTCTCCTCTCCTCTCCTCTCCTCTCCTCTCCTCTCCTCTCCTCTCCTCTCCTCTACTCTACTCTCTCTCCTCTGCAAGCAAGTTTGGTGGTTTCAATGCATCTCTATAGGTTAATCATTGTGGCCTGGGAGTGACATAATGTCTTGCATGATTAGCAATAACCTGTGTGGCTGTCCCATGTCTTCCCTATTGTGGAATCCAAAACCTGCAAGAGACTTTCTTCAGCCACGAAGGTTAATGAACTCAGTAAACATGGAAATCTTCCAGAACATTGTGGTCTACTGAGGATTTCCAACTATTTTCCATGCCTGGGTGTGAAGAAAACACTCAAATTTCAAGCTTGATTTTGTAGATCAGCATACAAGTGGTCCCCTTATTTTCTCTAAATGTCCTCTTAAAACAGCTTGAGGTCAGCTCAACTTCCAGAAGGTTGTCAGTATAATGAATTCAGCTCTGTCAAAATAGAGACAGCATGTATTTATAAATTCTTGGCTATTTCACTGGATATTTATTAATACATTCCACCAGTTTGTTATAGTGTACACTTTAATGTCGTATTTGCCTAACTGACCCACAGCAGGTTCACACTTAGGTGTAGAACATGGAGGATTAAATATGACTGAATGGTTATTTCATTTACCATCATCAAAATAATCTTAAGGCTTGAGTTTTGTTTGTGTGAGAATCCCTCCCTGCATACAGGAACCTTTCCTCGAAATGGGTGCTTTGTCTGTTTTTCAAGTGTCAATTTTCAATTGTTTTTACATACTGTCAGAAAGAGGAGATGTTTAACTTGATCAAAGATATATTGGTACAGCTAAGTTCCAAAAATCCAGTAAACTTTAAACAAATATTTGACAGACAAATCCAATTATTGGCACTTAATTTATTTTAAGGTATTCTTAACTTTTAAAATTGCCTGAATCTGCCGGAATTTTCCCATTAACAAAGTAGGCAGTTTCTTGTTTCATCCTATGTTATACAATATTTTTGTGCAATATAATGTAAGTTATGCAATATAAGAATCAAGACAAGGAGCATAGTTATTAACCTGTAAAGAAAGACACCAACACGTTTTTCAACAACATAACTATTAGAGCATCTTGTATGTTGACATGAACAACATCAAAATAGTGATAAATAATAACAAAACCCTTCTAGAAAATGAGACAGAAAAAGAGTACATTAATAATAAACAATCTGTAGGGTAAAAATGTGAAAGTTACTTACAGCAGCTTGATTGAAAGGCTAAGCAGGTGAGTAGTCATTGCTTATTGCACAATTACAATGAATTCATATATTCATGAGTATAAGATGTAATGATACTTGTGTAGCCATCCAATTCAAATTTGTTGAATACAAATTACATTTATCAAATAATTAACAGATTAACCTCATATCGTGTATATCCCTTCATGTCCCTACAATATAGCCTACAATTTAGACCCACAATAGTTACATATGTTACTTGCAGTAATGAGTTGCTTTCGCAGTGTTTGGATTTACATGATGACAGTTGACAGAGTTGTCTCCCAAATATATAATTATAACTCCATAATGAATACAATAATTGAAAGCAATTTGTTCACATTATGTTTAGACGAACTAATTAAAGACTTTTGAGACACTGATTGTGTGTGACGATGAGCACTATTGTTTCACGTTTTTTTCATTTTATCCTAAACAGACGGTTCAAATGGAGCTCTGCCAACTCTAGGTAGAGCTACAGAGTGATTCATGCATCAGTGGACAACACTTGCAAATTATACAGTTCATTTAATGATCTTAATGAATTGGGGATATCATGTTAAATGTGTGCATCAGCATGAGTCTTATTGCATTAGGGATTACAGTGTGTTGATGTAGCTGGGTATGTGTGTGCAATTCCAGAAGAGACCACATTCCTAACTGTATATCTCGCTGTGTGTGTGTGTGTGTGTGTGTGTGTGTGTGTGTGTGTGTGTGTGTGTGTGTGTGTGTGAGTGTGTGTGTGTGTTTGAATGTCTGTCTGTGCATGACTATCTGTGTGTGTCTCATATTGCTGCTGGCATCCACAGATCCCTGGGGCGAACACAGTATGCATATCCATGAAATGGATATGGCTTTCAGTACAGTTTGATGCCACATCATTGACCTTTAGCCTTTCAATCGGTTTTTCCAATTGGTCACATATCTTTACTTTATCCTTGCTATACTCTGTAGCTGCATGGTCCACACTCATCTCATGGAAAATATTTCCCTGATTTATGAAACAGAGATCGACAGTAAGAGAGGAGGCACAGGCTGAATGTCATACCTTGACAATCTATTTATATATGCTCATGTTCGAAATTAGTGCATTCACATTATCTGGGTTAATCACTATTCCATTCATCCTAAATTCTCTTGCACTCCAACACCGCTGGACACTGCTTTGAGTACTTAAGTAGTTCATCTGCCAGTGAGAGACTAGACTGTCAGTGTCCAACTTTTTCCATAGTTAGGTGCTGGGTCAGTCACCTTCTTAGTGTCCATTGTTGGGGACCAGTGGAAAATAAATAGGTGTATATGTTAGTTGTTGCAATCTGTGTATTTAGAATTTTAAATCAAATTTATGGTGGAATAAGAGTCCTAAAGCAGCACACAAAGATAAGGAGACAGAAAAATAGATAAAGAAAGAGTGAAAGGTTTTCATCATATTGATTTTAGTGACTAAGTGGAGTACTTGGCAAGTGGTCAGTGCTATCAGATATGAGGGTGAAAATAGGGAGAGGACGGAAGCAGAAGAGTGGGCGAGGGAGGTTGGAGAGAAAAGCGGATACTTGAATGGGATTAATATCCCTCTACAGTTTGATGGCATGCAATGGCATCTCCTCCTTCTTCAGTCATACCACATCACATCACACCACTAAGGATTTGGCAGCTGAAACCAAACACCCTGCAACACTGCCTTTAGCCTCAACTGCCTCTGCTTGACTCCAAGGTGAGAAAAATTCTGTCTGCTTTTAATTGACCATCTGTTATGCATATCACAATAACAATAGGTTCATTTTCCTGCCATGGTCAGGCACTTGCCCATTTCAATTGCTCATTCAGGGACACTACGCTGAAGGAGGGTGTGTGAGAGGCTACTGGCAGGCTACCTCACATTGTTTTAGACAGAAGGGACTTTTCTTTGTCAGTGCAGTTGTTTGTGTTTTTTTGTTTAATTTTGGTTGGTGATTAAGTGCAATTCTTGCATTTGAATAGATTACAACGGATTGTGATTCATTCATTACTCACACTGCAATTACTTTGTAAGTGATCCTGCTTTCATCCACAATATAATTATTTGGAAGATACCACACAATGTTGCCATACAGTATGTCTGTGTATTTTTCATTTGGAGAATGAGTTGAGGGGATGTTTAAGTATCAACACAAAGTTCATAAATTTACTTCCTCACTTGTATCAGCTTGATGAATTGTGAGTCATTCTTAACCTTTCTGGTATTTGAAAAATAAATTATCTTGTGTCTGGTTTGTATTTTATTTGCATTTGGTGTAAGTAATGACATTTATTAAAGGCCCAACTTAGTAGAGAAATCTGTTTGCAGTCATATATTTAAAAAAAAACATAAATACTTGTATCTATATCTATACTCTCATAAGACATAAGGCATGATTTTGAACATGCTCTGTGGACCTGGAGTGGCTTTTTGACATCTTCAGTTAAAGGCTGTTTTGTTTAACGTTTACAATTATCAGCTGCATTAATGACAGTGACAATGAGATAAAGAAATCTTCACATTTCTAAAAATATAACAAATATTGTAGGAAGGTGTGAATATCAGTGGCTGGCACAGAGGAAAGGGACTTTAGCTATATAATCCATTAAAGGTATCATAGCCCTGTTTAACACATTAACAAACCAAGGTGGTACACTCATGAGTGCTTTTAAGACTTCTTGTGTTTAACTACGTATGTGCATGCTTGGTATGTTCTAAGTATTTTTGAAAAGTGTGACCGGTGATGAGTTGCCAGAGTCGGGAGATCAAAAGCTTAGATGAAATGTTTGACACTATAACAGCTGCAGCAGCATGGATTTCCACTTGATACTGTCAAGCACAGTCAAGTCTGCAGGCACCTCTGTTCTTATGTCTTTGCTGAATGAGTAAGCATTTGCAGTTGGCTTTTTCTAACTCAAAACGTTTGCGGGGGTAATAAATGATTAAGATGTTTTTGCATTGTTAGCTTGGTTTGTCACTTCCATTTTACAAGTTCCACAGTGGCTGTTTTGCCAACAATCTGTTTTTCATTTGCAATAACACAAACAGTGCTCCCCTCTGTTTTACTATGGAGAAGTTCCAAATAGAACTGTTTCATTAAGACCAAGGGGTATTTGATTTGAATCCCAAGGTCCCTCGCCAAAATCACAACAACATTACATAAGACAAAATCAGGACAAAGTTTACTTCCAGAAGATGCATTAAAACAGGGGACTACAGATACAGACCGGCTTTTGGCAGAAATCAGACTGTGAAACTCAGCAGGAAGATTTGTAGTGACCTTAAGTGCTACTAGCCCCACTGCACGCAAAGTGCAATATCACCAGCACACTAAGATATATATAGACGAGCATTCGAAGTGTCACATTTCTATTTACGATTGCTAACAAGATTCAAGGCTGGTACCCCGGTGAGAAAATACGGCATAGCAGTGCGAAGGCAGTGAATATTGGCATTTTGAGTATTAATCCGTTTCACTTGTAAAAATGAATGAAAGGGCCATGCCCCTATTTAACTCAGCAGGACCATTCAGATGTCCCAGTAATGAATGCCAGTCACCAGATAAGAAACTGTCCAGTTTATGAGGCCTACTGTGTACAGAAATGATAAACGACATCCATGGTTGAACATCCCATACATTTCTCTGTCATTCATAAAACCGACGTCATGGCCCAGTGATCACAGCGGGTCTTCCTTGTGTTTGTATGATGGATGATTCAGAGCTTGCATAAAGGAAAAAGCTGCCTGTGCTTTGTTGACTGTGATAAGCCCCAGTCTCCCAAAGCGTTGTCTTAATGAGCTCATTCTACTTTCATTTCTAGCTAATTACTTTGCTTAATCGTCATTAGACACATGGTAGTCTATTAAGATTATTATGGATGTCAGACTATGAAATGGACTGTATTTTCAAGACTTGTAGTTTTGTTATTTTGCTCCTACTTCCTTCCTTCTTTCCCTCCTTCCGTACTTCCTGTGGTTTCAGTAACCTTACCCATATGGCTTGGCCTTTGATGTCTTTCCCAAATCCATGTGCATGTTGGTTGTCATGTTGCTGCATGGCAGGCACATTCTTGTCTTCCAGGGTAACACACAAGTACAGACTCAGTGTCTAAGTGACATTTGCCTAAAATATGAAATCCCAATGTATAATAGCTACAATTATTAGTGTGAGGTATTAGTTTTTCAGTCTTCATCAGGACTTAAAACATCTTATGATCAGCCTTAGCCTTTATTTTTACACTGAGCTCATTTTTTAATATACTATATTTAATGAAATACAAGATTGGACTAGAAGTGCTTGCATAGTGAGAAGTACCAAAGCATGAGTTTTGGCAGGCATGAAGGACACCGCTATCATCAGGGTAGAGGATGTTCGGTAGCCTTCTGCAGGTGACAGATGACTGCACTCACTGCCATTTTATGGCCCCTTCGACCATGCTTAAAGTTGAAATATGTGAAAGAATACGCAGAGAATATATTTCACACTAGACATGGAGGTCACATCCAACCTGCTATGAATTTTATGGTGGCTCAGATTCCAACTCACCAGATATAAATGTGTGCGTGCATGTGTGTGTTACCCTGATAGAGAGAAAGGGAGAGCGAGTGAGATGAAATAAAAGTCACAATCAACTTGATGAATGGTATAACATTCTCAGTGGAAAGTGTCATTCCATAAGATTCATGAGTCTCAGTCCTCCCAGCTGTTCAGGTCTGCTCACTGCATTCAAGGCTCAACTATTCCTGTCAATGGCGTCTGATATCTTTCTAGGGAGTGTTAGACAGTTGTAAAGACTTGAACTTCATTCAACTGTGCTTTTTGCCTCGTTAATGCAATAACATTTTTTCCTGTTTGTATTGCAATTACATTACTACTGACACTCTCTCTTACATTATTTTTCCATTTCTGCATGTGCAATGATTTTTTTTGTGTCAACATTAGTAAAATTAAAAATGTTGTAGGATAAATGCCCATGATATGAATGTGTTATATAGTAGACAAACTATTTAATGGCAGAGGGATCATTTTTTACAACTGGTAATTTGGCTTGGCCATATTTTACATGCGGAAATGTCCTCAGTACCCTTTACTCTGCTTTGTTTATGCTAAGTGTATGCTAATGATCATTCATTGTTATATGTGTATATGAGAGAGTGCAAGAGAGATAAAGAGAGGGAGATTGATCACATAAAGGTATTACTCCCCTGTGAGTGTTGTAAGGGCAGCTCTATTATGCAGATGAGTGTGTTAAATGTAGTTGGATACCACCCAGCATGTCATTAAGTCTATAATGGCGCTGGGACCTTAATGTTAGGCTGCTATTGTTATGCGCTCTGTCTCTCCCCCTGTTGTACACTGAACAACCCTGAACCACCATTAACCACCTGGCAGAGCCTCTTGGTCTCTCAGTCATTTTTTTATAACTGATGTCCCATCCTCATCACTATGTTGAACTTATTCTTTCTTTCTCTTTCTTTTTTGCTTTTTCTCTTCAGTTTTGGTTTTGTCTGTCTTAGCGTGTCCTCTCTCCCTCTTTCTTTCTCTCTCTCTCTCGCTGCTGAAATAAAAATACAGCCAGCTGCCAATTACCTCTGGCCCATCCTATTATGTCATTGGACAGCTAGTGTAGATGGCATAAATATAGCAGTCCATACCTGTTTGTAATGATGAGATCAGAGGACCACAGTGAAACCCATTACCCCAATTACCCAATTATTTCAAATGACGGGTGATTATCAGACATCATCACCCATACTGCCTCTAGAGTAGCTGTTTTGCTGGCCTGAATATAGCTATTCATGTCTCCTTTTTCTCAGTGTCAACACAGACACACATGCAAACATGCACACACAGATCTATTTAGTCCTTGGCCTGCTGTCATACGCCTATTTTGACAGGCCATTCAGTGCTGTGTTTCTTTTTCGGAACCATTCAGGGATCCTGGATGAAGCTCCCGTATTCGATGGCAGAGGAAACAGAGCTGTTAGTGCAGGGTCACAACCTTTCACCTGACATGTGAGAAGACTGTGTGTGTGTGTGTGTGTGTGTGTGTGTGTGTGTGTGTGTGTGTGTGTGTGTGTGTGTGTGTGTGTGCGTGTGTGTGTGTGTGTGTGTGAAACCTCAGTCATACTGTTCAATATCCACTGATATGTTGTTTTTGTAGCTCCTCTCTTTCTCTCTGTCCATCCATCTGCCTTCAAATCCAGAGTTCTGTTGCAGCGTCAGAGAAATAAAAAGGCTTTTGAAATGACAGCAGTAATCAAACAGTAATGCGCATCGTAATTGTGCCCTTTAATCAGTGATAATAGCCCAAGCTTTTCATGAATCTTAAGTCAAGAATGTGCCTAAGCGCTCCGGCAATCCTACTTCCTGATGATTATCCATCTCCTCCTCCTGTTTCCTCCTCCTGCCGCCTGCTCTTCCCCTTGCCCGCCTCCTCCTTTCCATCTTCTCCACCCACCTCCCACAATTCACGGTATCACACCCAGTGATGATGGACATCTCAAGCACAGACTGCTGTTTACTCAGTCTAAAAATAAGAGGTTAGGCTCCAAACACCAGCTTGCATGTATTGTATGTGTATGCATGTTTCTGCCTGAGGGGTTGGCTGGGTCAATGGTTAGGTCATGTGTATATATCCATGCCAGGTAACAGAGATGTCCAATGAAAGAATGAAGGCTCCTGTGTCATCTCCTATATGGCAGCCTGTCCCTTGCCCCCCTTTTTGCCTCTTCTCACCACTCACCCCCTCTTTCCCACTGACCAGTGGTAATACAGCCAGAGCTATTCTTAGCTTCTGTGTTAAGCCTGTCTCTGGGGAGCAGTCAAGGGGTCTCTGTTACCTTACACACACACAGACACACACGCACACACACAGGTGTCATCAGACATCTCTATTTGATCTTTATTAAGCACTGTAACTGTGAAACCAATTTGAAGAACAGCTCTCTAAGTAGAAGATCATGTTACACCACACGTTAAAACTCAGTTAATTGAGTGATATGCAAAATGAGTAGCTTCAGCAGACTGACTGCAGTTGGTACATGTTACTGTAGACTGCCTCATCCCCGATAGTATACAAAGAGCAAGCAATGTTGTTGTTGTTATTGTATTTAAAGTCTGGCAAGTATGATTTTCCATGCAAAGAACTGAAATTCATATTTAAGGCCAGTCAGAATTTAGTAGTATTGACAGTGCTTTTTAAAAAAAAAAGTACAATTAATATTGTTCTCTCTTTATATTTTTGCTGTGCTTATAAATGTTCTAAATGACATTGTCATTTTAAATCTTATAATCTTATATTCTTTCTTTGGCTGATTTTGTAACATCTGTCCAGGGGCTACAGATGAAAAATAGGCTCTTAGTTAACTCTGGTGCATTTACAGTAATATTTATTAATGTGTGCTATCCCTGTTTAAAAAAACAAACAATAAATAACTGTTGCACATGTGATGTCATTTGATCAGAAAGGTTACAGTGGCATGTCTTTTCTATTTTGATATGCAAATCTGAGTCTGGGAATGCAGACCTCATATCTAGCAGTGGTAAACAAAAGATCATAGTTCCCTGCTGTTTTACCTTAAACATTAAAAACAGTAATTACATTGTGGCTGGTCCTCATATTCTTACAGGGTCCTATTGTTAGTTTGGGGTGTTAGTGCTGATGGTAAGGTTTAGGCTTAAGGTTGAGGAAAAGGTTGTCATACGGGCAGATTAAATTAAAGGAAGAGGGTGGATGTGTGTATGTATGAATGCCTGTGTGCTTGTACAGCTTCATTCTTCTTGAAAATTGCTCAGTGCCAATGAAGAGGTACTCATCACCACAAAAACTGATGCCATTGCCCCTATTTTCAACAATGGTAACTCTAGCCTGTTATTCTCCTTGATAGCGTGATGGTGGTAACGCAATCCTCCTTTCACACAGGATGTGTGTGGCTTTAATCTACTTTCTTTGACAAATATATTACTCTGATCACACACTACGTGTGAATAAGCCTGCCTATGTTCGTTAGTGAGACAGTACCACCTGGCATTTGGTGGCAGTTGTGAGTGTGTGTGTGTGTGTGTGTGTGTGTGTGTGTGTGTGTGCTCATGTCTGAATCAGTAATACAGTTGAGACTTCCCTCTCATGTAAATCCTGAAGGTAATCCTGATGTCTTGAGTACGTAGCACTTCATAAGAAAGGCATTGCCTTACAGACCACACGCAAGATCAGCACCCAGCAAAAGCCTCATGGAGGCTAAAACAATTCTGGCAATGTGTCTCTGTGTGTGGCAGAGGAATGGACACGGGGAGGACGGTCTAGGTTGGTTCTTGCTGCCCTGACCTGGGTGAAGACCAGCTGATCCTGCACTCATTCAGGCAGCTTCAAACACATTACATACATGAACACCCTGACAAAAACATTGCACTCTGTGCAGCATTTGTGTCCTGATCTTTTTTAATGTTCTTATTCCTCATAATCATCATGTGTTTGCAGGTAGATTTAAGCAGGATTAGTTGGGCCTTGCTGAATTAGATTTGCCAAAGGACCTTTCACTGCTGATTTTATCTTTTAAATTGCTTAATGTTAAATCAATTGTCTTTCTCTGACAATGGGGATTTGTTTATTACCTAATATTTTAGAAATAAATCTTGGCAGTGGAGAGACTTGCAGTAAACCAAAGGCAAAGCTCTTTACTCAAACCATAAAATGCCTTGCTACTGTAAGCTAATTCCCTGGATGACACATTCTCAATTGTTTGCATTAAGTATTGCAAACCCCACTAATTTTAACCTGCAAACCAAGAAACCAAGTTTTTTCACCACATTTGCAAAGCTGTAACTTGCAGCATGTGAGCCTTTCCTCTTGTGTTACTTTTGACACATTAAACAAATCAAAAGAAACACCATATTTGTGACCCATGCATGATCATGTAAGAGGAATGCAGGACTCACAAATCTATCTTCAAAATATGAGAGATAATCATTTGTGAAATGGGATGCTGGCACCATTTGCAATGTGCATCAACAAGGTGGTCAGAGCTGAGTAACATTCAAAATAATTAATTATTGTGTACTATTGTACACACAAAAAAAAATGTACTTGATCAATTGCTCATTGCTGCTCAGTGTATAGCTGCAGGGCCAGAAGACCCATTTGTTGCACAGTGCTGATCTACCAGACTCGGTTGAGTAAAAAGTCTGCAGTTGTATGCTCTGCAGTAGAGCTCTATTGCTGTGTTTCTGGTGGTTAATGGCCTCCCATGAGCATGCTCCTGTTTTACTGCCCAGCCTGTGGGAGGGAGGAAGGGAAAGAGTGATGGCGCCTGAGGGAAAAGAAGTACAGAAGCCGAGAGACAGAGAGAGAGAGAGGGAGAGGGGAGAGAGTAAGCAGATGAAAGGAGGGGGGAATAATGCATTGATACAGAATGTGGACAAAAGAAGTTGACAAGGGTAAAAAGGTATAAGGGGACAGGGATTGTGGTGTGAGACATGGTGTAAGGTGACCCAGAGCCCTGGAGCCCCTTAGACTCCTGCTGATGGATGGGCTGTTCAACAGGAGATGTCTGACTACTGGACCCAAAGACTTGACATTTAACATCTCTTTATGTACTGAATGTGCATTTCTACAGAGCATCAAACTATACAGGAACTAAAATTCTTTTGCAGGCAATTACAAGGTATATGTCTTTTTGAAAGCAGTTTTGCAGCACAGGCTGTAAACACTCATCACCCTCACACATGAGCTATTTATTTCACATTGTTTCTGTGTGTGTGTGTGTGTGTGTGTGTGTGTGTGTGTGTGTGTGTGTGTGTGTGTGTGTGTGTGTGTGTGTGTGTGTGTGTGTGTGTGTGTGTGTGTGTGTGTGTGTGTGTGTGTGTGTGTGTGTGTGTGCATGTTTTACTGGTTTCTGTATGCAGCCTCCAGTGTACAAAGGTCCACCATCAAGTTCAGGGTCACATTCACAAGCATTAATCACTGACAAGGCTCCAGATTACTGCCTCAGTTTCTCTGCCATCCACTCCCATTCAGGAAAGGATGCAGTCAGCCTTTAAGCTTGACAATCTAATTTGAATTAAATATCAATAAACTGCTTTTTTCAATTTTTCTTTGAAGGACAGTCTTTGCTAAACTGAGTGTTTAGCTTGGGCTTTACTGAAAACTAACAAGAAGTTGTGGTCGTACTTTAGTACCTCTGTAGTCTTAAGAGATGGAGTCAGTTATAGGGCAGCGAGATGAGCACCCACACCAAAGCACCCTCACTGTAGTTATATATAGTCTGTTCACCTCCGCCCTGCTTTGGAGGTGAATGGGCTGTACACAAACACATTCTACCGCTTACATGACCTGTTTTCATATCCAACTCCTTGGTTCTGCTTTCCTTTCCCCTTCCCATTTTCACATCTTTTAAATCCCTTATTTTGAGTTTGTGGTTTGGCAAAGTATCGAATGGGGGTCAAGGGAGAATCAAAAGAACAGAAGAAGTCTCATAGAGCAACTATTACTGTAACGTATCTGTTAACTCCCTGTCATGATTGATTTCCTTGATTTGTACTTTGTATGCATAAATATATGGGATTTCTTTTGCACCTTTGATTTAATGTCACGTCCAAATGTAGAACCAGGCTGAACCTGATTTTATTAACAACAGCATAAATCAAGTCACCTCTCATTCCTGGGTCACTTTTGGGTGAATTCAGCAACTATGCCGCCACATTTATTTACAACTGCAATGAAGACGGGTTTTGAATGAATAACTATTCTTATAATAGTTGTAATTCTATTCTTCTTTAACTGTTTCTTTCTCAATAGACACATGGGTTTTGTAGAGCTTTTTTAGCCATCTGCCATGCCAAAATGACAAACACAGCATGATTTCTTATAAACGAAGTTGAAATAAATGAACCTACTGTTCATAACTTGATTCCATCATAAAGAGGTTTCAGGATTTAATTTTTTATCCATAAAGCAGATTCTGCTGTAATGGACAGAGTTGCATTATGTAGTTTTACATTCATCATTATGCTGACTTGTTTCTGCTGGTGGATCGCACATTTGCAAGTTGAAGGAAAAAATGAGAGAGAAAGAAAGCTAAGAGAGCGAGTGAGAGAAAAGGGGAGGGGTGATAGGGAGAGAGAGAAGACACTGACAGCAACAGGATATATGGACATTGTCACAGAGGCCAATTCAGTGTGCAATTGGTCGAGGCCTCCCATGGTGCTGTGAGTGTTTTCGATGTTCTGGCTGGGAGTTTGTGAGAGGCCAGAGCTGGATGGACACTGTGTCCATTGTCCTGAGATGGCTGACCAATCATTTCCTCTCACTGGCCAGGTGCTGAGGCCAGACAGATGACCTGCAAGGAGTCTACATGACCTGCAATAAGTCATTGTGTTTGTGTGGGTGTGTGAGTGTAAGGACTTTCACACAGCAGCTTTGACATACATGGTCGCCCATAAAGTTGGAATAATTTTGTTGTCAGACACATTCCTCTTTTTATTTTCTATTCATACACATGAGTATGAATCACCTTTGACCAGGTGCAATGAGATTGATCTATACAATTTTGAGAATATATACACTTTATCTATCAAGAATAAATCACATTTTCACAATCATTTCATGGAAAGACGTAAAAAATATTTTATTCCAACTTTATGGGCGACCGTGTATAATAAACTCTTTATTGTTAATGAGTAATACCAGGATGCTCTGATTTCAAAACAAAAGGTGGTGAATGGTAATATTGCATCGACATAACACCTTTCCTGGGGCAGTGCTATAAATGTTAAATGATATTTTGAAGTGCCTAGTCATGAGAAAATATGTAATGCACTCTAGTTTCATTCTTTATTTTGTTTAGATCCCACTCCTCTACTTCTTTGCCTCTCTCTTTCCCTACAGAGTTAACTCACAATGTGTTGTTTTTATTGCTCTTTCTTGGTTGGACCTGGTTATCATGTGGAGCTCCTGGTGTGCATGTAAATCAACACCTTGTCACACACACACACACACACACACACACACACACACACACACACACACACACACACACACACACACACACACACACACACACACACACACACACACACACACACACACACACACACACACACACACACACACACACACACACACACCAGTTTATAGCCACCTGTGACAAAACAGCCAGAGAGTGAAAGAAAGAAAGAAAGTGGCAGAGTAGAATAAAAACTGAGAGTGAGAGAGACTGTAAAGGTTTGTGGTGGTTCCTTGTTCTTCTTCTTTGTTATGCTGTTCACTCATCATGTGACTCATTAATATCACAATAACAATAACAGTGCCAGGAGACACTTTCCACTCAAACACTTTCCATATCCCTGAGATGTACTGACAAACACACACATGCACACACTAGTCTGCAGTGTCACAAACAGCTGCTGACCCCCCACCCTTAAAACATAAAAAAGTTTAGAAAAACTCAAGGGTGGGAACCATGGAAGAGGCATTTTATCCACCATGAGGAGGATTTTTCTAAAGTATGTAAAAAATTAAAAAAAAGACGTTGATCAAAGCTAAAGCAGAAAAAAAAAAATTTGATTTTTTTTAGGTCCTCTGTAGTCCAGCTGAGTTTTCCATTACATACCAGCCACACATAGTCACGTGATCAATCATTTTTACACTTTCAGGTTCACAAATGTCAGTCAATGATGAATCACAAACACTAAGTGGGGCACAATCCCTTAATGATTGAGAGATCCAGACTGGACACTAAAATGTACCAGTGACAACTGATATTTACTGCCTCAGGGTGAATGAAGAACACAGCCCCTTCACTCATTTGCATAGTACCACTCTTGCCACAGTAGGGTTCCCGGGAAAACACAGGGTCATCTAGCAAAAAAGTTTAGCTTGGCTCTGCCTGAGCTTTGGTGGCCAGTAAAATACATGCAACACATTCCTGGTAGATTACTTTGATTAAATGAACACCGTAATTCTACTGGATATCTTGTGATCATTGCGATAAAAGGTAAAATAATTTCCGTTGTGAGAGTTGAAAAATCCTTTTTCAGAGATTTATAAACCACTGTGTGCCATTTTGGAGTCTGATAAGCTTTCTAACTCATGGATTTGTTTCTCTCAATGAATTCCCTGGATTGTATTTCATCTCTCACCAGTAGCTCAAGCAACATGCCCATTGCAGTTTTTAAACGCAGAGCTGTTTTCAGTCTGAATGCCTTTACAGAGTCCAAAATGTGCTGTTTTCCAAGGATACATAATTGCTAGAAGTGCTCCTGGACAAACCTATCTAAAGCTCCTCATCTTCTACAGTCAACTATACAGTCCATGCAGTTGTCAATCCAGTGCAGGTCCGGTTACCAAACATTTCCTTCTCAGGTTGAAATAATAAATAGTGAGGCTGGGCAGGTCAGATTAGAGAGACCAGTGTGTATTTTCATACAGCTGAAGACAAGGGCTGTATACTAAGGCTCTAATGCCCCACAGATGGTTCTACTCACTTTAGTCAACTACAGGACGTACCCTTTCTCCATCCTGGCTATTTGATATGCTAAAGCCTGACCAGACCTCTGATATGTCTGTGTGGACTTTGTGGGAGGATAGACTCTATACAGGAATTCGTCAAGGATTTACCATGTCAGATAATAATCTGCCTGTCATAGTCTACAGCGTGCAATCTACATTTCTCACTGATTCAGGTCGTTGAGAAAAATACATAAATGATTATTGGCCTTTGCTGGGTCATATTCAAAGAAAAGTTCAGAGTAAAGCATACATACTAACATGAAAAGAAATAAAGATATTTCCAGTCAGTCTTGTAGGGTAAAACAATCTTTATAACAAGTGAACGTCACAAGAAAAAAATATTTTATTTCCCGAGCGACTGTTGATATTCAACAGTTACCAAGACAGAAATCCATCCAGAATAAACCTCCCTCTTCTCTGTGATTATGACTTGCCCCCTCTCTTTTTGAAAAACCAACAGCTGCAACAAGTCTGGGCAGGTTTCTTGTGGGCTATGTCATTTGGGAAATGTAGAAAATCATTACCTTGAAGACAGAAATTGACAAAAAGTCCAAAGCACCCAGCAAAATAGTTGCTTAAAACTAACATACTACAAAAGATCTACTGGAATGCACTGAACATTACAGGTTGATCCCATTTAACAGGGTGAGAGTATTATGTTGACGTTTCCTTTAACATGAATACAAAGAGACTGCAGATCACAGACTGAAGTGGAATATTGTTTGAAGCTCAGCATTGTAGCCCATTCGCCGTTCTCTATCCATGTTGGCTATCTGATATGCTGTAGGCAGCTAGGCCATACGGACATGATCAGAGACCAGGCCTCTGATCATGTCTGTGTGGATATTCTTTATACTAGATACTTTATACAGCAATTCATCAAGGATTTACTGGGTCAGATTTTAATCTGCTTGTCAGAGATCCCAAGCTCTTGTGGAAAATGGTCAAATCAGTTATTTCACACGTATGCCTTAATTGCCACCCACCTTGCCATTGTAGATCAACTTAAAGGACTCAAATAAGTCTTTGTTGTTTTGTTTTGTGTACTGTATTCTAACACACACTCATAACATTTAGCAACGCGAGAAACTGTATGATATAAAGCATAAATATATTAGCAATTTCAATGATGATATTGACAATGGTAACAGTTTATTTCAGAGGTCCTTTAAGTTCATACTAGTTATCTGGAAATGTTCTCAGTAATTTGCAGGTATTTGATGGACGTTTTACACAGAGGGTCGTGCAATTTGGTGTAACATTTTAAGAAAAAAAACATAAAAAGGTGGGTTAAGTTGGTTTGGTTGGAAAGTTCTGAATCAGTATATTTGGGTTCATATGCAGTTGATAATTTCCTAAAAATATTTATAAATTTGACTCTTAACCATTTTTAAAAAGTTGCAATACATGATATTCAGCCACTAAATGTCACACTATAGCACCAACATCTCAGACCAAAACAAAGTTTGAAAAAAAACAAACAAACAAGAAAACAGTCCTTGAACCGACAGTTTATAAAATGCAGTGCTGATCAAATATGGATGACAATTGTGTTGCATTGCATATTTTTCAATTTTTTTCAGAAACTTATTGTTGTGTACTGATTAGCTGTAATTTCAGAATGTTTGTGATGCGGCCGCCATCTTGGAAATGGAGGAGCATAGAGGAACTCACGTGCACTGACATGAATGTGCTGCCGGAACGACTATCAAAATAACGAACAGAGAAGCTCAGGTAACAACACACAGAGAACGAGTGTGACTTCATTCTCTGCTCAGGATGCCATTACTCCACGACATCTTTACATAACAATAACGCACAGTTGTTTGCTGACATCCAGTGAGGCTGAATGGCATTTATTGTACCTTTAACTGACAGAAAATATTTTTTTTGCTACATATTACTAAAATGAATTGTTACGCAACCTTTTTGCACATATCTTTATGATTTATTAAAATGTAATGCTGCTCTGATAACTTTTATCATAAGCTTTTTTGTACAATATGGTTATCAAAAGGTAATAAACAGTAACCTAAATTATTGCAGTAGAAAGAAAATTGGAGATTGAAGATTAGTGTGATGGATCATACTGTTGTTTTTATCACATTTTATCTTCATGCTCAATGTTGAGGTTAACCATATCCTTCCCCATATGTACTGTAGGTGCCACGGTTGGTTACTGTAAAATTAACCAACTGAAACTTTAATTCAATGAACACTGCAGATAGTTACAGTAACTGTAAAACTTCCAAATTATGGATTTCATTTTAAAAGATGAGACTGTAGATCTCCCATTGTACAGCAGTAGCTACTGTTGAAGCTTTTTGCAGCTGGTTTTCATCTGTTTAGACAGGACGTCCTTAGATTATAAATACCATTCTGCTTTGTTTAAATCTAGGACAAAATTAACACATTTGTCATCAGTATTTTATTCCTGCTATTTTAATAACTGTCTGGTCACATTCATTCCTCTCTTCACTTCTGCATTACCACGGTCGAGATAATGAAAGGGCATTTGCTGTGTATCCATTGTACTAATGCTCTTCATAACGGAGGTCAGAGAAATGTCACATATCTAAAATGGCTGAATAGTAATATGCTTGATTACTGGTGAAAGGTATGCATGGTCCATGAATGTGGATACCACAGTGTACATAAAAGTTCACATTTACATCCTTGGTTCTTGTATTAAACAGAACACTCCACTCATTCAATCAAATCTGCTGAATTCACAAAAGTTTTAGCTCTTCAGTCAGGCTCCACCGACTTTTAATGGAAAACTGTTCTTATAACTTTGATTGCTCAACAGTGTCCAATTTAGGCTATTAAGTTTAATTTCAAGCTTGTAAACAGTATAAATCGGTCTACTGCTCTTCTGTTGTTAAGCCACTAATCACACTGGAGCCGAATAACTGTTGTTTACCAAGTTCACCAACAGTATGCTAATCTGTACAGACACATAATTATCTCTAAAGACTCTGTCTCTTGGCTCTTCTCTTCCTTGAATTTAATTAGACTCACGACTTTCTTGGTCAGGGTAAATTGTCTTGTCATTTGGACAAATTTGATTTAAATGAGATTTTGCTGATGGAACAGGTTATGCCTCAGTTCCAGCATTCATTAAACACTTTATTTTATTATTTAAAAAAACACTAATAACAGACAAATTATTCATCCATAATGTTTTATGTAATGCAATTAGATTTGGCCAGTTTGTCTGACTTGGTCTCTACAGGAAGACAGGCAGCAGAGACAGTAGAATACTCAGTACAGAGAGGCTTTGTAAAGGTAACCAGGAACACACACACATATACATGAATCCATGTGAGTACACACACTTCCAAGCACCACAGCGGCAGGCAGTCCCACTCCATTAGGGGTAAAATCACAGAAATTAAACGCTGCGTGCTTGTGGTTTTTAATTTAACGTGCTGACAGCCATCCAATAGTCCTGTGGTGACACGGGATAACTTTACTGCCCTGGTGAGCACAGACTGGGACAGGGACCAGAACAGACACCCACTTCAACCCCCTGTAACCCCCCACCCCCACCAACACACACACACACACACACACACACACACACACACACACGCACGCACGCACACACACACACACACACACACACACACACACACACACACACACACACACACACACACACACACACACACACACACACACACACACACACTTCATTGAACATTTTATTTGAAAGAAGTGGATTACTACCACAGATGTTCACCATTTGATCAATCATAGCAACCACATATTGTGTGGACATAATAGAGCTATTGATTATGTAGTGAAAACATTTCTATGGTTTAAAAATGATAATATTGTCCAAAAAAAAGACAAATTAAAGAGTTACTCACAAATAACATGCCAAGCCTGAATGGATTGCTGTGGTCTCTGTAATTGCCTGTTTTGGAATGAAATACTGACTTTCCTGGACAGTATTAATACCAGCCACACACGAGTGAATTGTGTGTGAATGTGGCTGACTGCATGTGTTGAGACTCCGCCATTGCGCTGACTGCCAGTTAAGTAGTGCTGACTACATACTATTTGAAAAGGTTACATTGGTCTCACTGTTAGCTTGATCTTAACCTTTGCCAGTTTTCAAACGTGATCCTTTAAGTGATGGGACACATGTATGTGAAGAATTTATGGTTAAGAAGCCTCTCTCGTATATCAGATTACAATAGTTCCATTACTAGTTGTTGAGGAATGAAAACAGATCTGACTCAGTAGAGGCTTGTGGTTTGGTGTCTTGACTATTGATTTGCTAAACCCTGTCCTGAGTTGACAAATATTGATATGTTGTCAGGTGTCTCTCTGCTACTTGACTGTGCTCAATATGACCTTGGTGGTGTGAGCTAAACAACAGTAACAGTAACAGTAACAGTAACAGTAATTTTACAATAACGGTTGAAACATGCTTCTCCAGGCTGTATTTCTTTTATACTTGTAACTTGTTTAAGGTACAGGTGGATTAAGCAATCAGCTGTCTTGACGCTCAGGCCTGTACATGCTGTCGAGATTTGAGAGGTTTGTGGATTGGCTGGAACACCTTCTATGCCTATACGTTTGCAGACATATTTTCGAAGAGAAATAATCCCAGTTTAAAACTACTGTTAAATGAACACTGTCAAAAAAACAGCCTCTTTACTCATTTCAGTGATATACTTTAGCACAGCAGGGGTTCCAACATAGATAAAATATATGGTTGTTCACCAAAAAAGTTGAAAGATGAGAAAGCACATATTATATATGTAAAATTCCCTTTATTGTGAATAGAATATATAGTTCCAGTTTTTGCCATCTCAAAAACCTTCAAACTGATGGATGTATTATCAGCTGTAGAAACATGTCTGTAGTGCTGTTTTAAGCGTGTATTGGGCCAAAAACCAGCAGGAAAAGGGCTTGACTGTGAAGATTAGCCCGCATTGTAAACTCAATTGATTTGATTCACCTGTGAATTTATATTATTACAATTTAAAGCCTTTTTCACAGCAGACATTTTTAAATAGACTTTCCTATATATACAATTTTCCTATATATACAATGTTTCCTGGTGAACTGAAGCAACTAAATTAAATTAATTATTTTTATTATTTGTGATTTTCCTACTGTGACATATACACTTAGAGACAGGCAAACACAAATACCCACAGAGGCACATACATGTACACATACAAGGATGCATATGGGCGGACAAACTCAAACAGTGTGCAGTGTGGTCCATGTGTTTTTCTTTATGAATCTGAATATGTGCAGATGAATGAAACCTACGGAAGTACTGCTTCAGAGGTGGCCTTGTGGGGACATCTGTGTGTAATTTTTAACATGCTTGCACTGTAGGTGCTGAATATGTGGCTGTTCCATTGCCGCATTGTGGTGACAGTGTGTGAAAACCACATACAATGCCATGACTGCACTATATGTGGTTCTATTTCTCTGTGTGTGCCTTTCTGTGTGTCTTCTTATGGAAGCCAAACCTAAGTGGATTGTGGTCTAGGCCCAGTGGACATCACATTAATAGTCTCCAACAGTGCACTGCATTTATTCAAAGTGATGACATGTTTCTACTCATTAATATGTTCACATGTGTGTGTGATTTTTGAAAGAGGACATAGTTAAAACAGGTCATATGAAGTCATGTGTTGGACTGTTTTACAGGAAAGAATTGCTGCTCTGCTGGAATATTCTGAATGGTCACCAGGCAGGCTGTTCTATTGTGAACAGCACTTTGGAGAGCTATAAATCTTTGTCAATTGGGAACCATTGGCTGTTCATACGTAGTTTTTTTGTGCATCTGTGGCATCTGGAACACAGTCACTCACACGGTCTTCATGAATGAGTCACGGATGAGACTTTCTTCGTTAGCTGGATCTCTCTGTGGTATGATGTTTGTATCCTGGTACATCCTTTCTCCGTAGGGACACGTTCACATCTATGATTCCCCACCTTACACCCTTCATTCGCTTGCTATACCTACCACCCTGTCTCTCCCTATCTTGCTTTCACTCTTTGCCAAATAATGTGCACTCCCAGGTTCCCCACAGAGTTAGGCAGCAGGCGGGCATGCCCATTACCAACCTCTGTCCTCCTCTGAGAGTGGCTGACGTCACTGTTCCTCTCCCAGGTGATTATGTGAAACCATCAACCATCAACTTACAAATACGATTTTTCACATCAGACCAATGGGTTTAACAAAGGAACTGTGCATGTATGCAGACATACAAACAAACACAACTGTGTTTATGCTTTACAGACACACGGAATGAGAGATAGAGAGAGAGATGAGTAGTACTTGCAGATGGTAGAGTGATGTAGTGAGGGCTGATTTTACTGCCCACTTAAACTCATCTGCTGTTACTCCAACCCTCAACACTACTACAAGGCTGGACTCGATGCATGCTCATCCATGTGCCTTTTCTTTCTCACGCAAGCACTCTTTCAGATACATGGGGAAAACGTTGATCTGGATTAATTGTAAGTGTACACCCTTTTGTTTGTTGCAACAGCATTATTATAGTATTATTACAGGAGATTTGATATATCTATGTTGGTTAAAAGGCAGGACAGTTGTTGCTATTATCCATAGAGAGGTCTATTGTCTTGTCATCACTGAGATCATGCTGTCAGGGTAAAGAGTTCAGTGATCGCATCTTTTGTGATGGCAATAAAATGAGTCTCATTTACTGTTTGTTGGTCATGTTGGGCTGAGTAACCGATATGGACACGAAACCTGACAATTCACCCTGAAGGGGAAAACATGACATATGATCTTATAACACAACATGGTGTTTTTTGGTGTGTGTACAGCACATCAATGTTGTAACTATGAGAGAAGTGATTTATGATGGCAGTCAAATTTATGGAATTATGATGTGTAAAATGTTCAGTAATAAAGTCAGGGCTTTTATGGAGTCTGTAGGGTCTCATAATTTGCATATTGGTTAGGAGTTACAAAACAGCTCTTGTGTTATACTAAGGTGGGTAGCTCAAGGAAATCTCTTCAAAATGACACTGGCTGTGCATTACATATTTGATTTACTGTTTTAAATGCAGACATATTTCAAATGTGCAGTATTTATTTTAGAACTATAATAATTCCAAAGAGGTACAGGAAATGAGACATGATAAAATATCTACATACGACATTCTAGTCGGATAGGTTTCTCAAACTAATATGATACTAAGATACTGAACACATGATCTGTAATGACAAAACTGATTCAAATCAGCCCATGAAGTTCATTGTGATGAAGTAAGCTGTCAAAAGCAAGTTGGAGGAATTAAATGTATATCGCAGCATGCTCCACATAAATTGGGCAGTGCTCTAAGGGCTTGTCTTTATTGTGTTTACACTGATCTTTTAAGTCTCTAATTAAAGCTATGTTCAGGGATGTGTTCTCCTAAACGAATGGCTGAAAGGCGTGAGGGTTTATTTACTGCTATGCTGCACTGTGGGGACTAGTTAAAGGTGCTGACAGTGGCTCATGCTGGTCCAAATACTGTAACACACACACAAAGATGCACACACATTGAGGAGACATAGCTGGTGAACAGCTGCCCTGTCTCATGAGAGAGAAAGAGGGAGAGAGGGAGAATCTAATCTACTTTCCTCAACAAGACCACTGTGTGTGCCTTTTACACATAATTAAAAACCAACATCAGGAATGAAATAAAATGAGGAACAAATCATTGGCAGATATTATTTAAATACTGTTACATTATAAAATCACAAACACATCATGATGTTAAATTGAACAAACTTACAAAAAAATGTAAATATCAGCGTCCAAGCTCCTGCAAAGTTGCAGTCTTCTTTCTGGGATACATAACATGCTAAATCTCTGTTGAGGCATTTTATTTGGGCCAGCTTGAACTGAAAATGCATTGTCTCCTGGCATTTAATCTATTTTGTTCCCTCACGTGGTCAGCTGTTGCAAAGCCAGAATCATGCACATGGTTTTTGTTTCTCCTGGTGCAATGCAACAGAATACCTCTCATTAAGTGTAGCTGACCGTTACCATATGGAGGTGAGGTCAAGAGAGGTTAACATAACTCTTCTGCTACTGCTCAACCAGATCCTGTAAAATGTTATTAGTTTCTAAGAAAATCCAGCTGAATGTTTAAATATAAAATATGCAGAAAGACGACTGTAGCAAGACAAAACAGCCAATGGTTTTACAAGCTTAGAATGATCTGAGAAATTACTTAGTCAGTGAGCTTATGTTGTGCTTTGAAATTTCTCTGATCACACTGTGAAATTAAGATGTTTAAAGACAACAACAACAGTCTGAGTTACTCCATTTTTAGAATAATATCAATATACTGGTGCTGCACCTTAAAGTCCAACTGCAAGCAGCACCTCAGTTGAAAAAAGGGTGTTGCCTCCCCTCCCCCAGTGTCTATTGTCATCATGTAAAGAGGCAGAAAGCACAGAGTCACTTATGCTATTTCCTCTCATTACACCCTTTTCACACACAGTGTTAAGGTCAGCAAGCAGAGTGCTAATTGAGCCTTGAGATAGTTCAAAAGAAATGTGCTACTAGCTCACTCCCACCACAGTCTGTCATTGGCATGAGCAGCAAATCCTAAGTGGTTGTTATGGTTTCAATATGAAACAGGCATTCCTGTTGAATGCTTTCTAGAAGTTAAATATTTCTTTCACCAGACGCTCTTTGTTAAAGATCCAGACAGAAACAGTTTTCTGTCAATAGTCAATGGTTAGTTTTCAAAAGTGGTAAACAGAAGAATGCTGAAAGAATACTTTAGTTTCCTATACTGCACTTACTTTAACTTGGTAAGCCATATGAACTCCAGTTCTTTGGCAAGAAAAGTCATGACTGTACCATTTTCCAGATATTTATCTGCATGTAATTAAATTATGCCACAGCAATTAAATACTTTATGCATTTGATTGCTATGAATTGTGGCATGTGGTTATAACCAATAAACTGCTAATATTTAATGAGATGCCCCCTTAGAAAATACATATGTGATAATACATCAAGTTTTTGGAATTATATCCTGATGGAGACCTGTAATTGATTAATCGCATTATTTTACATAGCTCTTATTGACATCAAGAAGAAATTATGTTAGTACCAAAAATGTTTATTTTGGATCTAAACTCAAGAAATGCTTTGGCTGATATCTCTGATACTAATAGTAATATCATTATAAATTCTGACTGCAATGTATCACATTAATGAGAACTTTAAAGAAAGTGCTGAATGTGCTTCAAGGATGAGAAAACATTAATCTGAAGTAAATTAACCTAGAAACACATAACAGTATAATTTAGGATTACACTGGTATTACAGGCTGTAACAATTGTCATATTATTACTTTATTGCGTAAGTTCTTTCCACTCTGAACTCTGACATATATGTACAAATTATTTTATAGTAGACAACAGAAATTGGAAGTGAAGTGAAGAACCTGCAACAGGAGGGTACTACAGTATGATAGTTGCACTACGAGAGCTGATCTCTTAACAGTATAGGTAGAGACAATGTTGTTGGTAGCCATTAAGCAGTCAATCAAACAAGAGGATTGTACTTTAACACATACATTGGAGTCAGTATTGTACGTATTTTAAAAAGTAGTATGTTTCCTAATCCGGCATGAGGATATTGATTCTTTTTTAAAACAATATAGTTTCAGTTCTGATGCTTTTCATATTGATCTGTCCAACAAGATGTGCACGTGTTATGCATATTTTCAATTCATTTCATTTTGACAGTGTCAACAATTTGAACATGTGTTCTCTCTATTATAACATATTTGTTAATTGCTGTGTTAATCAGTGTAATGGTGTATTTTGGCTGTGTTTCACTCTGACCTTAACTGTCAGCCACTATCTCCAAGGTTATCTTGGAAAAACTCCAAGATAGCACTGGCTCAGATTTCCCTCATGTCATTCAGCAACTAATGGATCGCTCTCAAATTGTGAACAACATAGTAATTCTCGTTTATGGAGGTCGTTTGATTTAGCGTTGTTGCACAATTTGCAATAAGGTATTTGTTTACTGTATTCCCTAAACTGGAGTTTGCTTCGGAGCTTCTGTTCTCATACTGCTTTTAGTCTCCATCTGTTTCTCATTTGCTTCCCTCATCTATCTTTTCCCCTTTTTTACACTTATCATCTCCCCATTTCTATCTGGATGCTATTTCTTTTGCATTCCCTCCTCCTCTCTCAATCTCCAGGTTCCAGTGCTCACGTCCTTTTATCTAAGCCACACACCCTATCCAAAGCCCTCCTGGTGCTGACATAGACGGTTGCTCGGCTAGTTCATGTTAGCTGATCCATTATAGGTGAGCCCCTCTGCCCCACCGGACGCGTCTGTTTGCAAACTGTGACAAAGTATCAGATTTATCCTTTTCCGTAAGTGCAGGCACCGTGACGGAACAGAGGATCTAGACATGTTCCTCTATATTAACTACCTATCACACACACACACACCCAACCTAACTGCGCACACATCACATGCACTGACACATGTAGACATGCCCATACGCACTCTCTCTGTCTCTGTCTCTGTCTCTCTCTCTCTCTCTCTCTCTCTCTCTCTCTCTCACACACACACACACACACACACACACACACACACACACACACACACACACACACACACACACACACACACACACACACACACACACACACACACACACACACACACGAAACATACATTCCACAAAAACTGGGTGAGTGGAAACCCTTTGTGGGTAGACTGCTGTTCTGGATAAAAGTCAGCCTATGTAATTGAAGGACAAAACCTTATTAAATTACCTTAAGTGATTATTTAGCATTTGCTTAAGTTGCTCCAAGGCACTGAATTAAAAAACGCTGTCTGTTTCAGCCACACAGATATCCTAATTAGCTAAATGAGTCATTCATTTTAGTGGAGCGTTATTGAGATAAAGTTAATGAAGGTAAGACTAATTAAGACATGATGAATCGACATGTCGTATACACTCATTAACATTTTATCTAATGCTGCTTAGTTATCTCACATATCTGCTTTTACTGCAGAACACTGCCAGGAAATGAGACATTAAAGTGTCACCCAACTGGTTTATCTTATAGGGGTTTATCTTAGTGGAGATTGACATTAGCAGGGAGTTTTGGGGGAAGTCATTTCTTTTTCTAGCTTATCTCAGGACTTATCTCAGATGATTATCATTATTGTTCATAGTGCACAAATGTCTTAATGGCCAACATAAAAAGTGGTGTGCAGCTTATTTTTTGTAACTTCCTTTTAGAGCTTCATAACATGGCCCAAAAAGACATGAAGTGAACTGAACCTACACACCACAGAGATCTAAACCTCCAGAACTCCCACTCAAGCAGAATGTACCTGAACAAACTCTAGTGACAATGTGATACACCTTAGCTTACCAATGTAAGGTATGTAGACAGTAAGATTGACAGTGTTTACTTTACATGTCTTCAGATGGTTATTTTTTAAGCAAAACGTTAGGGTAATAGGGAGTTTACTGTCTTTTTGCTTTAAGCAGTGGATGCATTGTATTTATATTGGTGCTATAATTTAGTTCCATGATTATTACTTTCTTTGAAAATCTGAATGATCTGACACAGTGAGTACTGTTGTTTTAGTTAAACTTTTACAACTTGAGAACAGAATGGTGCTTATTTGATTGTGTCATCATTAGAGCTGCTGCAAAAGATACACCAGGTAATAATGTTAAATCTAGTTGTTGAGGACCTTGGTAAGTAATATTTGTTTAGAAGTGATGCCATAAGGACACTTTTAAAATAACAAAGCCTGAGGGATGCTTCTTTACCCTCTATTTTGTTTCGGAAGGGGAAGTGACTTTGCAGAGCAGAGTGTTATAATGAACCTAATGTCCTGAGGTGAGTTTCACTTTGTTTTGACAAGACTCTTTAAGTGTGCCATTAATTCCTGCTCCTCCCCCTTATAGTGCTGACCTTCCTCCCCACAGAGAATAGGGTGAAGGGGTGGGACAAGGTTATCATAAGCTTGTCTCTGCAGGTGTGAGTGATAGGACTGAAGAGGTCACTTGTGTCTCCAAAAGCTCCACAATATCTCAGTTTTCAATCAAATTTAAGTAGGGTTAACTTAAAGTTAATAAAAAATAAAAGGCTCATGTGGAGGCTTTATGGTGCACAAATATTACAAATCACAATTCATTATTTACATTTTTCATAATATTATCATTATCATGTGGTGACATATGTGGTCTCATGTATGCCATGAGCTGTGCTTTCAAGATAATATTGAGTTGGAGTTGAGCTTCTCTCTTCTCATTTCTGCTAACCAACACAACACAATATATTATGCAGCAGAATGGCAGGCTACATACCAGTGAGAGGGAGCCAAGCATGGTAATACACTGCTGCAGATTTGGTCAATTACTCAATTTAATGATGTAGCTAACACTGTGTTCTCAATTATGCGTTGTTACATATTCAGTGGTTAAGTTCAGTGTGTCCTTTTTCCACTCAATTTGATTTCAAACAAACAAGGTGAAACAGTCAGTGGCATCTCGTGAAGAAGGCATACAATTGACACTGGAGAGACTGCTGTGTTTAGAACAGAGTGGTTTCCCACAAAATGCTTTATAGCAGCAGTATATAGCAGGAGAACCGTTAACACTGTACAGAACTAGATAAGAAAAATAAGCCCTCATTACAATAATTTTAACTAATTTTTCCAGTACTCAGAGTGTTCATATTCAATAGGTCCACCATAATGACGAACAGCATAATGCATTTATACAGTGTTTCCCAACACAACACTGGGGTTTGATTGGAGATGGCAGGTTGGGCACCGTAACCATCTGTGATCTTGGGCAGCGGGGCACAGCCATTGAGCATAGAGGCCAGGGGGGCACAGGCAGAAATAGAACTGTGGATGTCGGGATGGTTAACTGAGTTCTTTGTTTGTGTTGTATGCAATCAGCAGCATTACCAGAATGTGTCCGCTCACTGTAACAATGGTTCCCTTCATCTTCGTTCACCCATGGGTCACTTAAGATTATACTTCTATGGGTGCCGTGATGAGGCACTCAAGTAAAAGAACATGAGGCTTGGATGGGGTTGAGATAAAGGGATTAGGGAAAGGACATCTGAATAAATGAGATTTTAGACTTGGAGAGTAGTGACTGTGTTGTGTTTGATGTCTTGGCAGAGACCGGTGCCTGACTAATGTGGTGTGATACACTGGGTACTGAAAGTAGGGCCAAGGGTTCCTTCCTGGGCATGAGTTTCTAGGTTGGAGCTTCTGCTTAATTGGACAGCTGGGCTTTTTTCCCTGCATATTTTCACAAAGGAAGCTGCTGTAAATGCCTCTTCTCTTCTCTTCTTTAAATCATTACAGGCGAGAGGAGACGAAAAGAGGAGTATTGACATAACTTCAGTGTAGTGACTGTGCTTGTTATCAGTGCTGTAATCAGAGATTGAGAGATGGATATATGTTGTTCCTCTCCCTTTCCAGGTAACAGCCTTTCTCACTCAACCATGGCAAGCCCAGTAGTTATTGATACTTTAGCTAAGGGGGTCATACAATAATACCCCCTTCTCTTTCTACAGGTTGTAGGGGTTCTCCCTACCTAATTTGGAGCAGAAACTTTTGGTAGTCAGTGAGTGCCCTGTATTAACTTACAGGAATGCTGGCTTTCTGCTTAGAAGTGAAACTAAACACACTATCCTTTCAAGATGACTTGTTTTTGTCTCCAGGGCACTCATTTTGATAAATCCTTTTTATGTGAGATGAAATCTGATATGTTAAAAACATGTTTGTATGTAGTGTTTACATCAATGAAATATGAAGGTCACTGAAAAGCTCAGATTGAGTTGAAGCATTATACAAATAGAACATTCAATCTAAATGGTACTTGCTACATCATAAAGATTATTTATGAGCCGGATGTTAAAAGAATCCTGTAAAAATTATATAGCTGCACCTGGACGACTGCAGTCAAGTGTTACTTCTGCAGCAGAAGTCAAAGTGTGTGTCTGCTGGAATACCTGTATGAGGGCTAAATGACAGAGGTGGGATGAAGGGTGGAGTTGTTGGTAAAATATTGTACCATGGTAAATTCAGAGTCAACAGCTGGGTTCACTGAGTAGGGTGACATGTTGTGTCACATTTCTGCAACGTGTCCAGCAATAAGTCGAAGTGAGGTGCAATTTCCTCTTGACTAATTAGTGTGGAATTGGTGCTGCTTTATCATCCTCCCTTGGGCCTGAGTGAAGTGGAGCTACAGAGTGTTGGAAGTGGTCTCAATGATTGTGTAGACATAGACCAGACTGGAGCAGAGAAGTGTGAACAGGAAATGGAGGAGCGACTATGGACATCAGCCAGAGGTAGTGTCTGTTTGTGTTATACAGCAATGTGGGCTGAAATGCTACTCCTGTCTTTGGTGTCATCTCTGTTAAAGCAGTACCTCAACTACCTTTCTTTTTTTCTTCTCAAAATGGCTTGTATAACAATTTTAGCCATGCTGATGCCAAGACTTTTGGATGGTACTGTCTGTATGTCGGTCCACCTCTGTGGTCCAAATGAAATATCTCAACAACTATTGGATGGAATGCCATAGAATTTTGTACAGGCACTCATGGTCCCCAGAGGACGAAGCCTGCATTTGGTGATACCCTGACTTTCTCTTTTTTACATTTTTGTTTTTTAGTGACATGTTTTTACAACTGTTGGATGGATTGCCAAAAACCTTGGTACAGACATTCATGTGCCCCTAAGGATGGATTCTTTCCATCTTCTTCCATCATCAGATCAGCATTTCAATTTGTCCAATAATACACATTAAATACTTTTGTTTATGACCAAATACCTACCCACCTGTAGGCTACTTTGCTACTTTGTCTTAAGTATTAGGGTGATTTCACAGTGTTGCAGAAATATTTGTGTCAAGAAAAAGAAGAGCTACAGAGAAGAAGTTCAAACCCTGGCTTTAATAATGGCGAATCACAGTGTGAAGAAATTGCCCTTTCACAGCTACTCAACTGTCTGACAAGCACTTCTCTCGGAATATACTGACCTCTTTAATTAGTTAGCATTGTCATTGTGAGCATGTTAGCATGGTCATGTTAGCGTTTTGTTTTCCTCTTCACTCTTTTGCTCGTTCTTTCTCTCCAGTGTTGTTGCTGTCCATGTTTTGTCCTCCCTAGATGATTCTCCCTGCCTTCATCTTTTGTTGCCCTCAATGATTTAGAGTTGGTAGATTGTATTTGCTGATGACCAAACAGTCCAAGGCTGAATGAGGATTATTGGGTTCATGTCAGAGTCAAGGTTCTGATTGAAGGTATAAATCTGGACGGAAAGATAGAGGCTCATGGATCCTTTCTGTTTGACCTCAGTTTAACACTAGAAGCCCCATTAAAAGAGATGACCTGGATTGATCGATCACACCCCTCTTTCCCCCAGACTCCACGGCTATTGACAAGGTCAGTTGATCCATCGTTAAATGTCAGAACAAACAATGTTTACGGGCTTGACTGACACTTCTGATGTGCACGTTCAGCAGTCAACATCAGCAATGGCAAGTAAAGCTGTTTGATTAAAATGCACTAAGGAGGATCACAAGGACATTCACTGTGTACATTCTTTGGGGGAGAAATCTAAGCAAGGAATATGTGTCAGAAAAACTATATGATGCTGACATGGACAAATGTGGTTCACATCCTAACTCCTACTAACTGACTGTGAATTGTGCCCAACTTTAATCAAGTATTTTGTAGTTGTTTAAATTTAACCTAACCTTATAAGCAGCAGTTCAGTGAATGCTCGTATTAATAGTTTTTTACAAGACTACTAATTTTGTTGTTGCTGTTGTCTCTTGATTTGACAGATCTACTTTGATTAGATTATATCAGTAAGGAGAGACAGTGTTTTTGTTGTTCACTTTTTTAACTTCACTGATGAGGGATATTGTTTTCAGACTACTTGTACTACAGGCGTGGTTAGGTTTAACCCACAGTGACACAGGCTCTTAGTTGACCCCCTTTTTTGCTGATGAAAGACTCAGCAGGGAGTATAATCCCAAGTCTTCAGTATTGGTTTTTAATGAAGTCTAACCTTTAACCCCCAATAATCCACAGCATACCATCACAATAACCTTTCAGTGGTGCCAGAGTTTGGCTGCCATGTTGGCTCTTGTGTTAAATTACAGCGAGTAAAAGTTGCTCCCTTTCAACAGTCACATTTTTGCTCTTTGTAAAACAAAACCATCAAAAAATACTGAATGTTGTTTTATTATTTCTAAACTCTGTATGAGTTGGCAAAGTCAAGCAGGGGAAGATGCCTCTGTACCAAGAATAGTGTATCAGCAGGTTGTAACTTATTGAAAGTGGAGACACAGTAGCTAACCACTTTACCAATAGCATTGCCCGCAACGAGGGGGATGAAGAAGTTCAAGTCAGTCACAGGTTGGCTAGATGTTATTGTTATGTCTACTTCGAGAAGGTATACCATTACATGCTATGCTATGGTTTAAAGCTATATGGTTCTTTCACTCTCTCTTTTCATGATTTACAAACCTTTTCCTTTTCACACCAAGAGCTGTATAGGGCTTGCTGTGTTAACTGCCAGGAGTGTGACAGAGAGAAAGAAAGTGAAGTCCCTGGTCATGTCAATTCAGTTTGTTATAGTGTGAAGGAAGAAATCTCTGTGATGTCTAGACCGTTGTCACTCTGAGCTGAGTCAATAAACAGGATCAGTGATGAATTTCAGCTTGTCTGTCTCCTACACACACACACACACACACACACACACACACACACACACACACACACACACACACACACACACACACACACACACACACACACACACACACACACACATGCACAAACGCTGTTTCACTGCACCTCTAACACATTATCTTGATTTCACCAGCTAACAGGAAAACCAAGAGACACATCAGCTTTGCAAACACAGGTGTTTTATTCTTAAATGATGTATTACTTTTCTATAACAAATCTGAAAAACTGCAGTAGTTTGACAAACCTTGTAAAATATACAATGTATATGAAAATGTTGAATTTTCTAGTAAAATAGCCCAAATGACACAATTGAAATGAAAATGGATTTGAAGAAAGTGCGGACTGTGTTATAGGTTGGGTTGTATGGATCACACTGCTGTCAACTGTATTTCTTTTTGGGCATTTGTTCCCAACCCACAAAATATATTTCTAGTATAATACAGAGCTTGCTTTGGTTTGATAGCAAAAAGTCATGCAAATGTGTAAAATTTGTCTGCATGTGTGTTGGGATCAGAGCAGATAACCATCAGCGAACCATTCAGTACTGAAATAGTTTCCAAACTTAGTTTATGAATGGGTATTTGCGAAAGTCATACAGGATCATAGAGCAAGTCATGGCTTCTTTCTGAAGAACTAATACTAATATTATTCTCCAGTTAATGCATTAGTAGACAACTAAGGCATAAATGGAGCATGACTTAAGCACGTGTTATGTCTGGTTTGTATCACCTGACCATTAAAACAACGTTTGAGATAAATTCAGTTTAGAACAGGGGCTGATTCACCATGATAGCAGTTCACTATAAAGGGAAAATCTCCAGAAGACCAAGCATGGAAAAGACTATAAACAAAATTAAATGTGTCTGCCAAGTGGTGCTGCACAACTTCACCAAGGACATTGGAACCTCTAGTAGAAAGGTTTTGGTGTTAACACTTATTCTGTCTCCACATATAGTATAATATAATAAGAAATGTAGGCATAAATTGTAAGAGTCAATTAGAAAAACCTTGAAATCCCTCCAGTTCCAGGAGCAGTGTACTGTAACTGACCTTGTACTCTAACCTTAAAGAAACAAGGGAAACACTGTTGTTTTCATGAATTCATCAAAAGGTGTGCTCACAAAAGTCACAAGGCTAACTGTAACTCACATATATTTCAGCTATCTATTAATCTGTACTGTTGTACACATGCTCTCATATTTAGCTCATAGTGCACAAATACATGGTAAAAAATATCTTGTTTTATGCCTCAATATGGCAGAGCAATGGCTTTATTTTTTTACTAATCAATTTTAGAAAATCTCACCAATTAATCAACTGACTCTACTAATTATTTTCCAAACTGTGATACTGCAAGCATACACGCCCATCAATGGAATCAACAATGTCTTTAAGAATTTACAGAGTGGACCTACTTTGAAAAGAAAAACATCTATTGGATGACACTCACTTACAAGGGGTTGTGAACTGAACAGGGCCACAGTATAACCACTCTGTGGGTACTGGTGCTGTCATAGCCCATGTCCTTGTTCGTGCAATCTCTGAGTCTGAGAGAGCCTGTGTTTTTGTTGTTCCCTGTGGAGGTGAGAAGCAGGTAGCCTGAAGGCTGAAATATTGATGGATAATGATAAATTCATGTAGCTGGTAAAAGATGAAGCACATTTTCTCTGATAGTGTTTACGCCCATCTGTGGCAAACTGGTATTGTCGTCTGGAGAAGAGATGATGTAAATGAAATAGGATTTACATTCCTCTTAATATGTAGTGGAGTTAGAGAATGGGGTATGACTATGCTTCAGTTTTTGGTGTACATTTGTATGTGTTACTTGCATCATTATATGACATGCACATTATGTATATTCCGTTTTGTCATAGTGGACCCTCTGGTTGCCACAAAAAGGGTGTGGTTGCTTCGGTGTTAAAGACAATACACTGTTCCCAGTAATTTATTCATAGCTGTGAGGTCTTTGCTCTATTTTCATCAATTTTTCATTAAAAAAGAGTAAATCACCAACAGCATGTGGTTTATTTAGTCATGAATAGTGCATGGCATACTCTGTCTATTTATGCCCTACTCTCATGAGTCTGCTTACATAGAAGAGTTGGAGTGGAAAAGAGCTTTTCCACAATTTGTTGAAGACAATAAGGACGATGACAGACAAGCTCAAGTATGATTTATTTTGTCCTAGCTTGTGATTTAAATGGTACTATTAGTGTTGAGCAGTGATCTGATCTGATGTATTTTTCTTTTATATGATCTCACAGATGCCCTGGTATTAGCTGGTCAGGACATGAAAGATCCCAGTAGCTTGCAAGGTGAAAAGAGGCCTTCCTTTTACATCCATGCCTGCTCAGATAGCTGGCTTCCATCACTGCATGTTTGTGTGTGTATATATATATATGTGTGTGTGTGTGTGTGTGTGTGTGTGTGTGTGTGTGTGTGTGTGTGTGTGTGCGTGTGTGTGTGTGTTTTGCCCCTAATAACCACAATGCAAATAGATAAGTCCTGTCATAGTCAACAATCGAGTATGGGTATTCAATGTAATACAATAATATTTTAATTTTGTTATGGTAATTTATTCCACACAAAGTCACAGAAGGCAGATGGACTATGAATGCTTTGACAAACAACATAAGCAATTTTTATCATGATACATTTTATTCATGCATTCTAGCCGAATGTGAGCTCTCCATTCTTGCACGCTGCCTGTTCCATTCACTAACTGCTAATCTTAACTACAGCTGGGTGGGTGGATGCAGGAGTCAACTATGGAGGCTGGTATTGTAAAGGGTAGGTGGGTGGCAAATGTGGTTAATTTGCTTGTCTTGGGCTTGTGGCTCATTTTGCTGAGCCAAATCCTCTCATTTAGGGGATTATGTTCCCAGGCTTGTGGAGATCCACAGGAGAGTAGGAGGAGGCCAGAGAAGATGAAACAGAAAAAAGGTGGAATGGACAGAAGAATAGAAAAAGTGATGGAAGGAGTTTTTGGTGGGGGGTAAAGGTGCAGAGGGATGGGGAGAGATGGAGGCAAATGGGGGGTAATGTATGTGCTAGTGTGTAGGTGGGGGGAGGTGATGATCAGGGAGGAGAAGAGGAAAGCAGCTTGTGTGTGGAGAGATCTGAGGGCTGGGGGTGTACTTGTGTGGGCAGGAGGTATGGCGCGGTGGGGAGAGTATTGTTTAAGGAGGCCTGAGTGAACTCTAGTGGGGGGCTCCGGCTCTCTCTTAGGGTATCCAAAAACCTCCTCTGCTGGTGCTCCTGCTCCACCGCCCTCATCAGCCCCACTTCCATACATACCATGGATCTCCACAAGTTAGAGAAGTCCCCCCCTCTCTCCTCTCTTGCTGCACTCACACATATGAGTTGATGAACTCAGAGATGGTCAGAGTACTCTGGGCCCTCTGTCTAAGTGAATAGGAGAGTTTAGACCGTGAGGCTGAATTGGTGCTTCAGAAGGGGGCATTATCCTTGAAACACACAACTCCTGTTGAGCTCTCAAAAACCCACACATAGTCAAGGATGTGTCCCCCTTTTTATTGGACCAGTGTCATTCATTGTATTTCATAACCACAGCTAAGCTGAGAGGTGAGACAAGACTGTAAAGCTGAAATAAAAACCTATATATCTGCTCATACTGAAAACTTTTTAACCAGGACGACATTCTCACCACTGCTGTCATTCTCTTTGAGGAATATTTAACAGTCAATTTTCAAGTCTGCATATGCATTTTTGATGAAAATCAAACAAAATAAGTGACAGCAACTAAGAATGTAAATGGAATAATTGAAGACTACAAGATGCTGTCATTCCTATTATCAACTTAACACTTGAACGTCAAATACATGAAAACACCTACTAGTTATCAACATTCAAGGAGTATAGCCAGTAGAAGTGTGGAGTAACATTCTCAAGTGGGCCATTCACTCCTAATTCACCTCAAACAATCGCTCCATCTGGCCTTAGTTATGGCAGATTGTGTTACATGATCCCTAAAATAATGAACTGGTACGTCAACACTGCCAATCCCACGTATAAAAGAAAAGAATCTGTCTGTTCCAGTCCCTAATCCAGTCTGTTTGGGAAGTAGAGACTGGCGTGACACTTGTTTCCTATAGTCTCCAATGTTCTCCCTGGAACCTCCGAGCGCCAGCCTCCATTAGCATAACCGTGAGGCCCATCCACTCACTACAGGATTAGTTCAGCTCTCCTCCCACTGTCTGATGGCTCTTTATCCAGATGGATTCAGCCTGTTAGAGGTCTTAACCACACCATGGCCACTAAAGTCATTATCATTCACCACGAGAAGGAATCAGCTCACTGAGGGTCTGGTGTGCAGAATGAGATTGACATCTCATTTGGGATGGTTTGAGAGAAAAGATGGGGAACTTCCCTTTAGACTATGATGGAGTACCCAATAAATGCCCAATAAATCTGTCTTTATGCCTAACTGGCTATTTAAGATTGTTAATCTGGTCTTGTTCCTGTAATGTTTTTGGTACATTCATTTAAAATGTGGCTGGTTCTCACATTTTTTTGTTTTTTAACAGAATGAGATTTGTCAAACTTTAACCTATACAGGACAGACTGCCAAGCTTGAAAATTAAATTAAGCTTGAAAATAACTTCTAGGGCCAGCTGTGTTCACCCATGTGATTGTTGAAACACAAGTGGCGCCATCACCAGACAGATGGGCCTGACAAGATGTATTTGTCTATTGTCCAGATAGTTCCATATTAACCATGAGCTACAACACTGTAATGTCAACTTCACCACTAATCCATCAGACTCAGGTAAATTGGATCACTGATGTTTTTATTTTGCAAAGAGGCCAGTAAAATAGCATGCAATTGGTAGTCTCTTTGCAGTCATACTGTCTGGCGTCTTCTCCCAGCAGATGACACTATATTTGTGATGGAGTCACTGATATTCTTTACTGATAATAAAGCAACGGTACACTAGTTGATTTGACATTTTGGACTTTGACTCTTCTTAACTGACTGAGAAGCATAATGCATGGGAGCAAAAGGGAAACTCAAATATTGCACTCTAATTGAATGAACTCTATAGTTTATGGGAACCACATCTCTTATGCTCGTATGTGTTATTTTACCTGAATAATGCGGTGTCTTTATATTTCGGGTTGTTAATTTTTTGTACAAATGACATAAAATACATTTTCAAAATATATATTAACTAAATCTTAAGGTATAAAAACTCAATCTATCATTCCTCTCCATAAGACTGAGTTTACACAAAATGTTCCCCAATGTTTTCCTGTTTTAATACTCTTTCTAACCTTTTGCCTTTCCCTAACCTTTCCCCTCCTACTACTTTTGCTTTCACAGTTTTCTTTTCTCTCATGCTTTCTATGCTCTCTATCAGCGTTTCTCCCGCCTACAATGCACTTTCCTCTTTCCTCTTTTCTCAATCTCTCTCTCTCTCTCTCTCTCTCTCTCTCCTCTCTCTCTCTCTCTCTCTCTCTCTCTCTCTCCCTCTCTCTCTTTCTCTCTCATGCTCTCTCTCTCGCTCTCTCTCACTCTGACTATGCTGTCTGCCTCAGCTGTTCTCAGTTGCACTGTGTGCCTTGTGCTGTGGGGACAGGGCAGAGCTGTGCTGAGTGGGGCTGAACTAGTCCAGAGGAGTGTTAAGTAGAGAGAAAGGCAGATAGAAAAACATAGTGAAAGCGGGAGAGAGAGAGAGAGAGAGAGAGAGAGAGAGAGAGAGAGAGAGAGAGAGAGAGAGAGAGAGAGAGAGAGAGAGAGAGAGAGAGAGAGAGAGTGCAGATTGTGCTTAGCAAGCAGACTGGATTAACAGCTGAAACAACCTGGACCTGTTTTTTGTCTTTAGCTGAAGGTGGAGACTCAACACTAACGTGGATGGCTGTTTAGACAGAGCCGCATGCTGGTTAGGTACCAGGATAGGAAACTATGGCGGTCATACCCAGACCTTGCCACTCTTCCTAGCGTTCAGTATGCCGGTGCTCCTCTTGTCTTAGTGCTTAGTTTGGTTAAGTTTACCTTGGACTTTGGACCTGCTGCTGTTGGAAGTTCTCTTGCAGTGACATTGACCCATAACACCCAACTCTGCTTGCAGGTTCTGTCTCTTGGAGTTGGGCTCTAATTTTGGCTTTTTGACCCCTGGAACAGAAAAAAGATTTTTTTATCTGGCAGGGGACACGACTTGCTGAGAACAAGTCTGGACTGACCCACCAGAGTTTATTCATAATCACCTAGTAACAGGAACATTTCTACCAGCATTATCCTGTATAATACCAAATCTGAGACTGACACTCAGGATTGCACTGGAGGCGTGTGTTTAAAGGACCTCTTTGGCTTTTCTTGCCCCAGGACCATGGGCTCTCTCTGGGGCAGTGTTGTGCTGCTGTGTGGGGTGGTTCTGCTCAGGACAGAGGACAGTGGAGCACAACAGACCAAGAACAATGTCCCCCGGCTAAAACTTTCGTATAAAGGTGAGTTCCTTTTGTATGTTGTATGGTTCTTCATAAACGATAAATCTGAGGACGATTAACAAGTTTTACCTCTTGAATAAGTATTTTCAAATTCCCAAACTACACATAATATGCTGATAAAGTGGCTTTTGGAAAAATCAAAAAAGCAATGCCCATAGAAGTTGTAGTAAGTGTGATATCCTTGATGTCCTTGTGATGCTGTGGCTCTGATTACCTGTAAAAATACCAGCAAAGTAAACTAAATTGATACATGTAAATTTAGTCTTTACCTTTTTTTCTTTTTCTTTTTCTGGTGTATGCTCTGGTTGTGACAGACTTGTTCATATACTATATGTATACCACTATATTTTATGTGATTTCAGGCAGGTTTTTTTGTTTTGTTTTTTATAATAAAAGCTGTGTTAGGGGCATTCCTCTAAAGCAAGCTCCCATTTAATATCCATTAGTCATGAAGACATTTCCAAATATAGTGTTTATGTTCTATTCATGTTCCATACATCCAATCCATCCTGACAAAATAGGACATGGCAGAGATTTAGGGCAGTAACTTAATTTGCCAGATCAGAAGTATTCCTTTCCAATGTATCTCTACAGTACTACTGAACAGTTTATTACAGAAGTCTGTCTCTGATGCCTTCTCTCTTCCTGTCTCCCCGTTCTTGTTCTCATCAACTGCTCTTGTCAGTTTTTCAATGAAAAGTGTTGCCAGACATGGACTCCCTGGCAGTTAAGCGTCATTTATTCCTCTCTCCCTTCCTTTTTTCCCCCTGGATGTCATTTTTCCGCTCCGTACTTTAGTGCATGGTAATTACACTCAGGATGAATGGTGCAGGTCTGTTTCAGCAGATGGCTTTCCCAAAGAGAAATGTTTCTCGCTCAGCACTGGGAGATCCATAATTATACACACAAGCACGCACACACACACACACACACACACACACACACACACACACACACACACACACACACACACACACACACACACACACACACACACACACACACACACACACACATAAATATACGGCCATCTGTAGATAGCTAATGATACCTGTGAGCATATCAGTCAGTTAAAACCACATGCTGTCAGTTTGGTGAAACACACCCATGCAGTGATAGCTCTATCAGAAGTCAGGCCCTCAGGTAGCAGCCTGGACAGCCTGGTGATTTGGCTCTCATCTCCACATTCAGAATTTCCATTATACCTCATTTGCATTTTAGCTGTTGGGCATAATAATTGGCACCATTGCTAGCTGAGGAGTTCTACAATATTGGGCAGGTATAATTTTCATGCCTGAAACATGGTGCAAATATTACTCATACTAATACTTTAGAATTTCATCAAACATTATCCACCCTAGGTCCCATTAGGCAAGTGACATGGGATTATTGCATTATGAATCATTTATATCATCATATAAATTATTTATCACCCCCGTGATAGGTGAAGCAGATTCAGATTTACACATGGAAGGAAAGAAATCAGATGATTCACTGTGTCGAATTAAAGAATGTTACCTTCCTAGACAGCCTAGGAAGTTGTCCAGTCCTTAAGAGGGGTGCGTCTGATCAGTGACACATGGGATTGTGAGGTGAAGGAACTCTGACCCCTACAGGTCACTGGTGATACTGGGAAAATCTGCGCGTGGCTTAATTAATGTGCCTTATGGGCGCAAGCAGCCATACACTTTCAGATGTTTTCTCATATGAACACAGCAGGGTGGTGTTTACCTCAAAAGCGTGAATCTTAGCAGCAGCCTGCTTTCCCTCACGGCATGAGCTCCTCACTGAACGTAGTTATACTATCTGACACATTCTTTCTGACCAACCATCACACACACACACACACACACACACACACACACACACACACACACACACACACACACACACACACACACACACACACACACACACACACACATACATCCCCAACCTCCTTGCTGAACCCCAGGGGATTCAAACTGATCTTTAGAAGTTAGGGTTGAGGGTCAGAAGGGCAGTGGAGTAGGGGGAAGGAAAACAATGGTACCCCATGGCTACCTAAACATGAGTTAAGGTCCAACTGTATCAACAATTAAATTACTAGGTGATGATGAGGTAGTAGGAGGGTTGCAGCACCATAAATTAATTAACTTCACATATGATATACTTTGTCATAAATTGATATGAGATCGATTCACACCTTATGGGTAAATGGGTCCTCTGGGGAGGAAACAGAGATCCATATGGTTTACACGTTTACACATGTTGTTTACTGTCCAGGCCAGGGAAGAGAAGGTAGATTTGTTTTATAGGATATGGGTGTACTGCCAAAAGTACTCCTTCTTTCTGACCTGTCCACCCCTTTCCTGAGCAAAGCCAAGGGCTTGCACACAAGCACACACACACTTCCACACACACAGGGAAATAAATTCACACAGCAGCACAACCAAATTCTTACTCTTGAATACCAAAGAGGGGAAAGGGGCGAGAATGGAAACTAGAAACTACAGTAGAAAGCTCTTGTTTTCACTGCTCATAGAATTCTTCTTCTGGTATCATACATTAAGCTGTTTTTGTTTATTGTGTGATTCTTAGTTTTTATTGTGGTGGGAACTGACCTTAAATCAGAGTTGGAGAATGGAGAAGTTCTCTTAAAGAGCTTTTAATCCATAAGCACGTAAAGAATCTTCGAAGCGGGGTTGAGTTTCTCAGGGTGTGTACAGTATAAACTCTAAGTGGCCATGGAAGGTATCCTATACACTCAACGAGCTAGATGTTTGGAGGCTTTCTCAGGTTTTGAATATTCTGCTTCTCTCCAACTGTGTGGCGAGTGTATGTTCAGTTCTTTTTTTCTTTTTTTGACTTGTTTGTTCAGTAACTTTCAGAGGAATCTTTGTAGTCATTTCACTTAGTTATCATCTGCACTGGCTGCAGAGCATGACACTTTGAAGAATACATTTTGTCTAAGACAATCTGCTTTCATAATCTTCAGTGCTCATGGCTATGAACAGGTATAATGTGATGTAGGGCTGGGCAATGTGGTTGAAATCAATACCATAATATTAATAAGAGTATTTTTCAGATACAGATTTACAGTATCATATGATTCCAGATGTTTTACTGTGTGATATATATTATGCTGTTGACACAAATCTTATTGACTAAGAAATGCAAAGTTTATCTGTCCAACTTGCCATATGCAAGAGAGTTTGGGGAGGTGATTTTCTGCATTTCTTCTTGACACTGAGCAAATTACTTGACTAATGACGCTTTATGTTGCTTTCCCCAAAGCACGGGTGCACCAGTGTACACAAAGTGTATATTGTGTATATGTGTATACACCGTTTACATCATAAGTGACGCAGTGATACATTGTGTTTATCAGTGTGCAATCATACATACAGCCATGTGAACAATAAATGTCAGTGAAGCTACTTAGCCAGGGCCAAGCATCAGTGTTCCCATCTACAGTACGGCCACACGTGGGTTATTATCAAGACATGTTCCTGCTATTTCTTAGGAAGCACTTAGATAACACTCTCCATGCCCTCCAGTCGAGAACGAGAAAGAGAGAAAGATGGAGAGAATGTAGGGTAAAAGAATTTATTTTTATCAGTCTCACATGGGACTGTTGATTCTTTGCATCCATTCCATCTGCCTGCTCATCTCTCTCTCTCTCTCTCTCTCTCTCTCTCTCTCTCTCTCTCTCTCTCTCTCTCTCTCTCTTTCTCTCTCTCTTTCTCTTTCTCTTTCTCTTTTTCTCACTCTGTCTTTTTCTCTCTCACTTTCCATTTCTCCTGCTCTTCTGCTCTTTCCATCCCTCAAATACAAATTCATTGTAACAGAATATGGTAGTGGTAAAACAGAGAGAGGGTGACATAGCAAGGAAGGGAAAAGGAAGAGTGACAGGACGGATGGATAAAATAAAAATGGTAAAATATTTTTTCACTAAAGCAACTGTGGAGTGTAAATGACATAAAGAGAGCCAGTGAAAGAGAAAGTAGGCAAATAGCAGCTGGTAAAAAGTGACAATTGCAGAGTGACACGCCTGCTGTAAACATTGTGGGGTAAAAGAGAAAATGTGTTAAATATGGCAGGGCAGCAGCTGACACCTGTTACATGCAATATATCCTTCTATCCACCTGTCCGTATGTTGTTTTGTCTGTGTCACAGAAACACTTTAAATAGTATTATTACAGTGTTATGTTCTGGGCCATGTTTTTTTGTTGCCTAAGTGGCTGGACAAACAATGATCATGAGCTAAACTCAGGACCTGACAACGGAAAACCTGTGGCACGACAATTTGGCACACGGTCTCGTGCATGGAACCTGAAGTCCAGTGACGCATCAGAACACCATCATCCAGAAGGTACGCCACAGCTTTATCAGAGGCATGTTGGTTCACTAGAGGAAGGCAAGAGGACAATGTGGGGTCAGTTTTCTGCTCTCTAATCAGCTGCTCCTTATCAACTGATATTTTCAAACCTTCAGCATCAGGGTGCAGCTCAACAGACACTCTATGGCCAACACCTTTACTCTCTGACTGCGAGCCAAGTTGATCAGAGCTGTACAGAAAGGAATCACTTAGATCGACACAGTCTGAATTTTTTTTTACTTGTGCACGAGTCACAGCGCACACAGGGAACACAGGGGGCGAGGTTAAAGCAGCCGGTGGAAAAACGCACACAGCGGGAATTGGGTCGTCAATTACTTCAGGGGAGGGGAAAACCTTTTTACCGGCCAAATCATGTCCCAAAATCAGATCGATACCGGCGATCGGCAGCTGAGACCTTACAGCAATTTGAACTTTTCCCGACACAAATCGTGAGGACAGCTGGACAAAGTGCAAAGGCACACGCATAACACTCATTTTTACACCCCATGCCAACACATCTGAACCGCAGTACGAATCGGTGGAGAAGGGCAGGACACCCCCACGAATAAGGGATTGTTTTGCGCCAGTGTCCCGTAAAATAGTGATTGGGACTTTTCTTTCTTCCCCTACTAGAGAGACAAAACCCTGTGAGACGAACGGACGAAAATCTTCATCTATCACATCTTTCTCAACCAGGTGTAGAGGTGGGGTGGAAGAGTCAGATTTTGTCTGTATCAGACCCACAGGAGATGGTGTTTCAGCATTTTTAATCTGCTCTTTTTTTTAAGAGCAGGGCAAACAGCAATGAAGTGGCCTTGCTCGTGACAATAGAAACACTCTCGTACTTCAGATGCAGATGTAGCGGGTGGGTTACGACGACTGTTTTTAGGAGATTTAACCCTAACCCTCTCAAAGGAAGCTGGGTCACGACGCGTCAGTGGAGAAAAAACACTTTTATGCGTGAGAGCGAATTCATCAGCTAACACGGCAGCAGCAGCGAGGGACGAGACTTTCTGTTCATTTAAATAAATGACAACTCTCTCAGGGAGGCATTTTTTGAACCTCCAGTAGCATGAGCTCACGCAGCTCTTCAAACGTTTTCACCTTACTGGCTTGGCACCACTTGTCAAAAGGCACGCTTTTCTCCCTCGCAAACTCTACAAATGTCTGGGTGGCAGTTTTTTCACAGTTCCTACATTTTTGCCTATAGGCTTCAGGCACTAACTCGTAAGCACGATGGACAGTGGCTTTCACGAGCTCATAATCTAGACTGTCTTCTATCGACAGACAGTTGCAGACTTCCTGTGCTTTCCCCACCAATTTACATTGGAGCAGAAAAGGCCACACACTTTTGGGCCATTTTAATGTAGTAGCTATACGCTCGAATGCATTGAAGTAGGAATCTACCTCAGACTCTCTAAATGGTGGGACTAGTGCAATGTGCCTACTTACGTCGAAGCTATCATGAGCATGGGAACTAGGTGAGGGTGAGGAAGGGACTGAGGGCCCCACAACTACAGCGGCTCCCCGCTCTAACTCCAGAGCCCTAACCCTTAAGTGCATGGCTTCCACCTCCAACTCCCGTTGCCTCACTTCAACCTCCTTAATTCGCAGAGTTAATGTGAGTTCCTCTGCAGTCGTACCAACTGGTACTGGGAGGCCTGGAAGTGGGTCAGGAACACCAGTCAATTCACCCATCTCAGCTCCAACTGAAGGAGCATGGTCACCAAACAACCCCCTTTTACTCAGCTCCGCATGCAGGAGGTCCTTAATCTCCTGCTTTTTAGTACTTAATGGCACATGCACATCAAAGAACTCAGCAATCAGGATAAGGTCCACCTTTCTACACCGATCCAACTTGGCCTTTGTCGGACTAGTAGCAAAATCCTCCAATTTAAACTCCATATTGCCACCCCCCAAAAGAAAATCTGCCAACCAGAAAGCAGAGAGAGAGGGAAAAAAACAAAACCTAAATACTCACCAAAGTTACCCGATGCACCGACAGACAAAGAAAGAAACGAACGAGCCCCCAAATCATGTTACGACCCTGGCCTAGGGAACCTGGGCCCAACATGATTAAGAGTCCCCGCTCTTCCCATCCCCAAGAATGTGCCGCCAAACCATGGTTGAGGTCCAGAAATCAGCCGTTTATTTCATTCAATACGGACAGGAGAAACAAATGCCCAAAACAACAAACAAAACTGCTCAAGCTGGCCCTGATCTTAATCTGCACAGAAAAACAATAGAAAACAAAAGACAAAACTTAAACCTAACTCCTCAATTTATAAACAAGAGAAAACGGTTCAAACAAAAAGAAAGGGCTTCTCCTCCCTACTGTTGGCTATCCGGACAACAAATAGTCACATGTTAAATACTTCACATTGATCTTCAAAACGGATTAAAAGTGTGGATTTTTGGCTTGAAATTACAGGTTAAACAAGAGAAAAGTGACAAGCATGTGTTACTTAATGCATGCATACCCACCTGTTATAGTTAACCAGAGGGGACACCAGTTCAGACATGTATGGCCTGCTACCATGGCTTGGAAACATCCTGTTTCTTTCCAATAACACACACCACAGCATTCTACATAAACACACATACACATGAAAAGATCCACACACAATACCCATGGAGTATCTGTCTCTGGATGATTAGCTTTAAATAACTTAGGGGTAGTCTCTGTTGAATGGTCTGTTGCCATGGACACTACTCCCATAGACTCATCTCACAAACCAGAGACCAGTGTATGTTTATGGTGGGTGGATATGGTGATGCGCTTCGCCATTCTCTCACAGGGGGATGCGATTTGAGAAGTGAGGTGTAGTCATCATGTTTGTGCAGTTTCCCACAATTCCTCAACACCCTAGGGTTTATAAAACAGGTTAAGCAGGGGCCAGAAATTACTTATTTCCTTTAGGTAAATATATATATATACAAATTACACAGTTAGTGTTGCTGGTAGTTTATTTTAAGGACCAGAAGGGATCCTTCTTTTTTGTTTTTCCAAGAGACTCATCACTGTGCATCAGTGTGTCGCTGGGTTCCTAGAAGTAAGGTATGTGCTAGGATATACAGAACCATGTGTATTTCTTACAGTTCTGTTGAGCACAAGTAAAAATATCATATGTGGAGGAAGGCTTCTCTATCTTTCTCTCCCACACACAAATGCAGCCTTGGTGCAGGTGAAAAAGGGTCAGAGGTAGCAGGCGGGTGTTATTGTTCTGTCAGTGAAGGGCTTACAGTGGATCCACTAATGATTGATCACCATGGCTACATAGGAACATAAATCTGGGACACAGCTTTGGACTGGACTGAGCTGCACTTTTACAGCAACTTCTTCTGACCTTGAGTTTCTTTCCATTTTTAAGATGGTGGCTGTGTTATGTGAAGTCCAATAATCCTTTCACAAAATTGAATTACTCATATTCCAAATTAACTGACCAAATAACGTCCCAAATCAAGCAGAACAGTATCTACATACACATAAAAACATTTGATGCAAGCAAATACTTTAAATAGTGGGAAGCATTTCTGTGTGAAGTATTCAAAGGTATACAGCTCTGGCTTGCATTACTACTGTGTGTCTTACCCAGCTTTTTGATTTGTAACTATTCCCATTATGTATCAGTCACTATAGACTCAATCTGTTCTTTACAACTTCAAGAATGCTCTCAAATCCCTGTGGACTTATTAAGTCAGGTTTATATGTTAAAGTTCTCAGAAGGCTTTGGAGTGGGGAGTCAGAGTGCCCGAGGGCTGGGTCACACAGCACCATGAGTTTATATTTAGTAGACTGTCTAAATCATCCCCCATCAGTGCTGAGGCACAGGAAACCAACTAAATCACCAAGACAATAACAATAAAGACAGGGTGTCAACCCATTGTATATTACCATCCTGTGTGTGCAGCAGATGTGAATGAGACATGAATGTATGTACATGCATTTCTGTTATTGAAAAAAGTCTGCTTCAGACTGAAAGTCAATGCCAAAATACTACATGTAGATGAGGAAATTTGTAACTAGAGCCAAGTGGTTCTCCTTTTTCTTATTCCTGCAGTTTTGTTTCCTCACCCTTTGAAATGTATTTATCTTTTTAAATCCAACCTTTTTCATATGTCTCATCACCCTCTATATTTTCCTATTTATGGCCATCATTACCAACATACTCTAAGCCCCTAAATGAGTATATCCATTAGCTCAACTCTTCACAGCCTGTTTATTTAAAACAGCTGAACAGTTTTATATAAAACATTGACTGAATTTACATGTAGATAATAATGTTTCTATATACAGTATATCATTATAAGTATGGTTTTATTAATCCATTATGTTTTTATGCCATGGGGAATGGGTAAACAGTAAAAACAAAAGTCCAGTGCCACCATTATTTTCCCACTTTTACTATTCCCCATAAAGCTTTTTATCTGCTTTCTTGAGTAACTTTTGTACAAGAGACTAAAGATGGCAGGATATCAAAAAATAAACCAATTAAAAGGCCTTTAATTTGTTTCTTTCTTTCTGAGACTACAGCTGCCAATTTTGTTGAAGAACATTCATGACCCATGTTTTCCCCCTAAATTTCTTAGTAAAATTAGAGAGTTTATGAAGAGACAATTAGGTCGAATTGACGCCTCTCTACTACAATTTTCTTTTCTTTTAAATAGGTTTGCTTTAGCTTGTGTCTTCTCACTCTCTTGGGTTCTGACACACTTCAGAGAGGGGGCATTCTCCCTGTTAAAACATTCATGAGCTTTTTTGTTATTTACTCCCCGAGAAAAACAGAGAGAGAGGGAGAGAGCGAAAGTACCAAAGGAATCAGTTCTCTACAGTTCCATAACTCTCCACCCTTTTGTGTGGGTGGTCAATGGGAGGGGGTCATAGTGTGGTTAGACGTTGCGGGTGAGAACAAAATGTGAGAAGGAAAGAGCATGAATATGTGTGTGTCTGTGTGTGTATGCACGTCAGACAATTGGTCTCATAATGCCATAGTCATAATGCCACCTTTAAAGGTTGTTACGGTAATGAGATCTTCAATGTCCAATTGTGACAAGTTAAGCTTTCCACTGTGAAAGCAAATGTCACTTCTTCAGACTTGGCAGATCCTTGGATTACACAGCAAAATGTGAGCTGTTGCCCGTTGTTACGTGTTGCTGTGGTTAGGAGTAATCCTACAGTTTGGACTGCGGAATATTAGCAGAGTAACATGACATTATATATTCCTCCCAGTTTTCCACTGTGAGTGGAGTTCTGCTTGGCTGCTCTGGTCAAGGTCACTTCCCCATGCAGACAGTTTGTTCGTTGGCTCCTAGTGCTGGCATTACCTGCCCAGTCCACTTTGGCTTGGCAGTGCCTCCTCACTATCTGTCAGTTGCCTTGCTTGGCCCAGCTGCACAATTTCTAGCCCTGAGATCATTTTGTAAAGGGAAATGGATCATCATTTCACACACAAAAAATGTGTACAATTATGAAGGGGAGAGCACCACTATATAGGCGAAACAACCTAATCTAACATTAAATTGTATTTATTCAGCATACAAGGCTCAAGGCATAAAGCAGTGATCTTCAAACTGTCAGTGTATGTGACACATTAAAACAGAGCGGACAGAATAGTGAATGGAGAGGTGAAGTTGTGGTCACAGGAATTCTAGGTGGTTGGAGATGTTGAAAGGTTTTCTAAAACAGTCACTGAAAATTGAATGAAAACATTTAAAATAAATGTTGACCTGATGGATTTTCTACAACTGAAGCATTTTCATGCTGCTCTCAGTTAATTTCATTTTCATAAAAAATATTATCGAATTATGCTGATCATGACTTTTCTTTCCTCTTTTCTCTGCAGATATGTTGGGGTCAAACAACCTTGTGACGTTTGAAGGGCTGGCCAACAGTTCAGCTTACCACACCTTCCTGTTAGATGAGGAGAAAGGGAGACTTGTGGTGGGAGCCAAGGACCACATCTTCTCCTTTAACCTCCTCAACATTAGCAAAGACTACGCACAGGTAAAAACAATGTTGGTTTTTCTGTCTGTCTGTCTGGCAGTTTCAAGCATTCATCCATCCATGACTGCAAGTCTGTTCGCGCGTCTGACCGACTTAATACCTGCCTTGAGTGTGTGCATCTTCATCCTGAGTGCCAGTCAGGGGCTCAGATATCCTGGGACTCACTTTTCTGTTTCTACAGAAAAGTGTCTTATGAATATTTCAGACCAGTACTGTCACACACGATCACACGCTGTGCCAGGCATGTTAGCTGTTCTCTGCTCACCTGGATGAATAATGGAGCAAACTGAAACAAAGTGGATAACAAATCGCATCTTGACCCCTTCAACCCTTATATATACACATGCCTGCACACAAGCTGTAGCTCTATTGACTGACTCTGTGGAGTGATTCTTTTATAACATGCTTAGTAACTGTGTCTGTGTTGCAGATCCCTTGGCCAGCTTCTCCTACCAGAAGAGATGAATGCAAGTGGGCAGGAAAAGATCTTTCAGTAAGAACTAAAATCATCCATCTTGCATGTGGGTGTCAGCATTTTGCCCCTCCATCCCCACAGGTGTTTTAAATATGTTTGTTCTCCTTGTACTAACAGAGATGTGCAACTCTGCAATTCTCAAAGTAATGCTCACATTTTGCACTAGTTGTTTCACTGTGATCACATGGCCTATGTACTCCATATATACTGTATATGGCATTTTCATTGCAGACAATAAAAGGTTGCTTTTTTATCTTTTAGCTTGTTTCCCTAGTGTGTTGACACATCCAACCTGTCATAGGGGCAACACACTGCCTAGCTAACCATAGGCCTGATCATAATCTCGGAGTCAAGAAATAGGCCATCCTTTTACCATACCTTTCTGTTTGTGTTGTTGAATTTAAAAGTATGTGTGTTCATAGAGGTATTTTCCTCAACAAACACACCAAAACTAGAGGTGCCCCTGACTCACTGTGAATTGAATTTAAATTGGAAAGACTCATGTACCCATTTTAAATTAGAGGAACTGCTGTCTATTGGGACTTAAGTCTTCAAACACTTTCAGTTTAGCTACAGTAATGAAGAAAGCTCAACTACATTACAAACTACTTCATAAAGCATCATGAAGAGCATTAGTATTATCAGTAGTATTGTAGTATAGTATTGTCATCTTTTACATATACATAAAAACACTGGAATCACCCTGAATGTCTCGTTATTTGTTTAGGGTAGTAATGTTTCATTAGATCTGATGAGCTCAAGTTGAAGCTGATACAAAAAATTAGTTGTTGTGGCTTTAAGATCCAGCCACTTTTTCAGACTCCTTACCTCACTCAACCCTTGCATGGCAAGCCGAGCATCACATCTCCCTGTATCTGGCAGAGTGCAGTTTTAAAGCAGCTTGTGTGGTGTGGTGAAACTTTATGTAAACACACTGAGAGGTTGTTTCTCCTCAACCCCCCCCACCGCCTGCCCGTCCGCAAGCTGCGTTATGAATTCTATCTTCAATAGGGCCTAAGGCAATGGACTGGAATGTAAAATCATGGCATTTCTGTTTATGCCTCAGTTCACAGCCTGAGCTTTGGCCACATCAGGGCAAGCTCTCCTATTTCCTTCTATCCTTTTGTATGGCTGATTTGAATGGCCATGAAGTCATTTGTCTGTTTTCTGTAAACATTGTGGCATGGATGAATAAGGTGCCCTGAGGGGTGGTCTTTCCGTTATAGAGTCAGAGGAGAGTGAGAATTAAAGGGAGGTGGAGTGTGATGTAGAATGAATTCACTGATGGCCACTGATGCATTGAAAGCAAACACCTCTGGAAATGAAGCAAACAGGAGAAAAAGAGATAGATGGGTGTGAAAGGTGTGACAGTCCACCCACAAGCGAGAGGAAAACTGTATATCCCACATTTCCTATAGCAAATGTGTTTATACATTATCACCTTTTCTGTATCATGATGCTAAATATTCAAATATGTCATAAGAACCACAGTGCAAAGAGACCCCACAGATTCTTACAATAGTTTGTTATCAATAATGTTCATTACTCACATTTTAAATATGTCCAATATCTTGTAAATCCAAGAAAAGATATTACTGAAATGACAACAAAAGCTTACATAAACACAGGCTGCTGTTTGCTGATGACCTAGTAAAGCCAGATCAACGTAGTCATGCATACTTTGTGGCATTATTCTCTTTTTTCTGTTTTTCCCCCTTTTTTTCTTTTTGAATATGTGATGACACATTCAGTTTTATTTGAGGTCAAGTCTCAAGCACGTGCTGTCAGAGCACGAGGAAATATATGTGCCATATGGCACCAGAGAAAAATATATACAACACATACAGATGCCTGTTGTGCCACACATGAAAATAAATAAACTAAAATGGAAAAATCCCAGATCTGCAAGATTACACATAATAATACTAAGCACAGCCACATAATCCAGAAAAATACTTAATATCCCTTTGTCAGTACATAATCATAAAATAAAGCCACAAGAGCCCAATAGAAGGCAGAATCAAGAACAGCACTACTGACAGACTGACAGCTGGCCAATATACTGTAGGTCTGCACAATTCTGCTGTAGTAAACTCTGTCTTGGTATAGGGTTATTATTATGTTTGGCTTCCCTTCTTCATGGATTACACAGCTCTGAGGCCAGAAATTACAGATGTCACTGAATTCATAGAGAAAGACTGAATTGTGTATTTATGTTGTGGTGTAAGCTGAGGAGGTGAAAAAGTACAGTCATGGATGATCATGCTTAATCTGGTCATTGATTATTTCCAGAATTATTACTCAGCATTGTGCTGTGATACAGTGGGTCAACTCTAGGGAATTACAGTAGATTGCAGTCAGCAGTGCTCTCTCCTATCATCACAGATCTCTCTAAATAGTATTGGATTTTCCTCTATAAGATATCTGACCTCTTTGCAGATCAACACTAAAATGGGTTGACTTGGGTGACCCAAATGTGCTTAGTGCTTAACCATGTCACTAGTGAATATTGTCAGAAGACTGTAAAAATGGTTGCAATGGTGAAAAATTCCTGTCTCACTGATTCATCTGTTCTTTATTGTTGGCCCATCAGAGGGAGTGCTCAAATTTCATCAAGGTGTTGCAGCCATTCAACCAAACCCATTTATATGTGTGTGGGACAGGAGCCTTCCACCCTGTGTGTTCCTACCTGGAGGTGGGAAGGAAACCAGAGGTATAAGCACATGTCACCTTTATCTTTTTTTGTAATATATTTTGTATAAGTATTTGTTTAAAGTTGTGAAGGATCATGTCTAGTTGGGAGTGAGTGCATTCTATTTTAAATGATTTGCTAAGTATATAAAAATGGTTTCATTCAGCAAAATGAGGTGGAAAATTGAATATGGGTTTCCATAGTCTGCAGGATTTCCAATTCATCACTCTAATATGGAACCACTTTGTGTGTGTGTGTGTGTGTGTGTGTGTGTGTGTGTGTGTATGTGTGTGTGTGTGTGTGTGTGTGTGTGTGTGTGTGTGTGTGTGTGTGTGTGTGTGTGTGTGTGTGTGTGTGTGTGTGTATTTGGTGTTTTCATTTGAGTATGAGAGAAGGAAATTTCTCTTTTCTTTTTGTTACTGAGTCAGACTTTTAAAATGTGTGTTTCCTATTCATTAGACAGCTATTTACAGACAATTAAGGGAGGGAAATATCTCTGAAAAAAGCCATCTACTGTATATAGATCGTAATCTAGAAATGTAATTCATATAATGAGTTCCTATGAGTATCAAGGTCATACAGAGTGATGAGATATATTGTTTTCAATCTCAATCCTTTTCTGTTACATTATATGCCAGAGGAAACATGGTTTAAACATACTTTATTCTGTATGACAATATCCTCTTTGTCTGCTTGTTAAAATGGCTCTTTGAAACAAACCACAGTATCATTTGTCATCAGGTGATTACTATACCATTATATTATTCTGTGAATCCGCATAATAAATTTGAGAACTTCATGGTCTGGAATAAAATTTAAAATGCAATTTCATATCATAATATTTTTAGACCACTTAGTAAGCATTTGTAATGATCTCTTGACTGAGTGCAACATTTGGATTTAGAAGCTTAAACAAACCAACTAATCCTAAAATAAATTACTCCATGGTGTTTTTTATTTATTTTTTATTTTACATTGACCGATTGTTTTTCAATGGTTTTCCTTAAACCTTAATGTCATGCCATGTTTTTAATTCATACTGAAGCTGCCTTTCTGAGTAATCTGTACCTTCAATGCCTGTATTTGACAGCTCTTTACTAGTTCTGTAACTTTCTGTCTCTCTCGTCCAGGACAGCTTGTTTAGACTGGAGTCTCACACAGAAAATGGGCGAGGGAAGAGTCCCTATGATCCAAAGCTGCTCACTGCATCCATGCTAATTGGTGAGTTTAAGACAGGATGCACTTTGCTGCTCTTCTGTGTGTTATAGCAAGCTCACATAAAAACATGGGAGGCCTGAGAAACACCCTCTGCCTTGCCCTTTCATTTTAGAAGATATATAGGGTGTAAAATAAATTCCTGTCATTCATTACAAGTGGATCTGCTCTGTAGTTGATATTTACACACCATGAACCCTTCATTGGCAGAGCTGTAAACTCTATTTCAATCTTTGCCTCCTTTAAGTGCTGGGCGTGTATGGCAGATGACACTTTTTTAGGGTTTTCTTTGCATTGAATCCACCGTTTTTGGTTTATAGAGCAAGACTGTGTGCACATGACTTTTCTCTCTACCCTCAATTATTGCCAGTCACATTGTGTTATATCACACCGTTTAACCTACCAGATGGCCATTTTCCAGTCCATCACCCCTGATCTCCTCTCCCCTTTCTCTCTCTCCTCTCACCAGCATTATTATGTACTCCCCCTGTCTCACACGTCTGCCCTGTCCCTCCTCATCTGTTCTCCCATCCGTTCATCTTTCCCTCACCTCTGTTCTCAGCCCTGCCTACTGTTTTAATGTCAATTTCACACTCGTGATGCTCATCACGTCAGTCACCGTCTGTGTTTTCTCTCAGGCTTTCATGTCTACCTGTACAGCTAAGCCCCAGAACAATTCCTCAGACTTTAACACCTGCATCACTGGGGAGAAATCACTCCGATCTAGTGTTACTATGCTAACACACTTCACTCTTCTTGTTGTCAGATGGGGAACTGTATGCTGGAACATCAGCTGACTTCATGGGGCGAGACTTCGCCATCTTCCGCACACTTGGCACGCATCACCCAATCAGGACAGAGCAGCATGATTCCCGTTGGCTCAATGGTAAGAAGAGGAAAATCATTATCCATATCTCTTTTTGAATCATATTCATGACTATCGAAAATTGAAAATTTTCATCGGTGGCTGATAGTGACGCATCTGATGATGCTGTTTTTACTGCCTCAAGGGTCTGCTCTTGCTCCTATTTTATTTTCTACTGCATATGCAACCATTGTGCTTTTAAATTGTTGTTTTAGTATAACTTTTTACTTTTATTTGGACAACACTTAACTGTACTCATTTGACACTTCATGGTAAATGCTTTTTTATTGTGAAGCACTTTGTAACTCTTTAAAAAAATACTTATTATATAATTTTGTTTATCTCAAATGTGTGTGTCTCCATGTATGTTGCAGATCCCAGGTTTGTGGGCGTTCATCTGATTCCAGAGAGTGACAACCCTGAAGATGATAAAATCTACCTGTTCTTCAGGGAGAATGCTATGGATGGAGAGCATGCTGGGAAAGCTACACATGCACGCATCGGCCAGCTGTGTAAAGTACGCATACACTCAGCCACGTGTCGAAGCAAACATGCACTCACATAGGCTGGCTCTCGCAAAGAGGAATTTAGACACACACAAAAGGAGACACACATGCTCACACCAGCATTATGTGAAATAGCTTCTGTATCTGGAAAAACACTTCACGGGTGTCTGAGTGGCTTTCATTCTTACAGCTTTCAGAAGCTGTTATAGTACAATAACCCCTGTGAAGACGGAAACCTGAGAGAAATGTTAAATGTCACCAGAACCTGAGAGGCAAAGACACTGTCAATGGCAGCACTGTTATCCTAATGCCAGGCTTTGGCACTGATTGGGCCTGCTCCACTCACTAGCTCCAGGGGATGGTTATGTTAAATCGCTGGCCCTGTAGCAGCTTTCACATTCCAAATCATATTTGTATTTTTTAAACAGGAATATGCCAAGCTGACTGCAGATCAGTGAGTGATGTCCAGCCTTAGCATCCCATTTAGCTGCATGTCGTGCTTTCTTCATAACAGCCTGATTGCCCAGAATGTCAGGAATCTGCTATGCTTAACACAAGACAAGCCATCCATTATGCAAGTTGCGGTATTATTTGGGCCTGTGCATATTTGGACACATTGTAATTTACTGTCATAAATCAACACCAAGTGGGATAGGTTTTTATGTGCCAGCAATTCGTGCCTCTGTGTTTGTGCGCAATGTTCCAAAAAACAAACACAATAATGTGAGGCACAAAGGCATATATTAAGAGTGTGTACTGGAACTTATGTAGACATCTTCTGTCTATACAAGACATAGACTATACAATGATAGGTTTGTTTAATAAAGTAATATTAAAAAAAACATTCTGCTTTCCAAATATATTATCAACCTTAATTAAACGTTTATTTTTCCAGATAGTCTGTCAATTAATGGTATCCCATGGTCACGTATAGGTTGGAAATGGTAAAATAACTGTAACGCATTACATAATACATTTATTGCCTTTTTTTCCTCTGAAATTTAAAATTAACTGCTTGTCTGAGTTTTACAAATGAGTGAACTTCTGCCTGTCATCTGTCCAACAGAATGACCTGGGTGGTCACAGGAGTCTGGTAAATAAATGGACCACATTCTTGAAGGCCCGACTTATTTGTTCTGTGCCTGGCAGTAATGGAATAGACACACACTTTGATGAACTACGTGAGTGAATGTTCCCTCATCTTAAAACAAGGTTACACATACATTATTTGCATAAGATGAATTGCCATCTTTTTAGTGTAGAATATATCTGTAATATATGTCCACCTTCTCTTTGGCTTTCAGAGGATGTTTTTCTTATGAGCACAAAGGATCCCAAGAGCCCAATCATATATGCAGTATTTACCACCTCCAGGTACTGTGGCTTAGATTGTGACAGTTTTGGCCACAAACACTGATGGCATGACACATTTTCAACAACAATCTGCCCCCCTTATCTGATTCTTTTTCTGTTTTTTCCCATTAGCAACATCTTCAAAGGTTCAGCTGTGTGTATGTACAGCATGACAGACATAAGAAGAGTGTTTCTGGGTCCTTACGCTCATAGAGATGGACCCAACTATCAGTGGGTGCCTTTCCAGGGACGTGTTCCTTACCCACGACCTGGCACAGTGAGTGTGATAACCTTGACTTTTGAGTAGGATCTTTAAGTAATTTTTCCTATTTGTTGCTTTATAAATGTTAAGGTAATTACAATTTTCTCCACAGTGCCCTAGCAAGACATTTGGAGGATTTGATACAACCAAGGACCTTCCTGATGAAGTCGTAACCTTTGCCAGAAGCCATCCAGCCATGTTCAATCCTATCTACCCGATTAACCATCATCCAATCATAGTCAAAACAGATGTAGACTATCAGTTCACCCAGATAGTGGTAGATAAGGTAGAGGCAGAAGATGGACAGTATGACGTCATGTTCATAGGCACAGGTATATTTACATTTGCAAACGGAAAAATTAAAACTTTAAAGAGATAATGAGTGAGTGAGCATGTACTATAGACCACATATTAACTCAGGAAATGTGTGCTTTCATTGTGTGCTAGACATGGGGACAATTCTGAAAGTCGTGACCATCCCCAGAGGCTCCTGGCATGACCTGGAGGAAGTCCTACTGGAGGAAATGACTGTCTTTAGAGTAGGTTATTCTCTCACCACTTGTATTACTTCTTCACATCATATAGGATAATGGCATTGTCAAATAGTGTTTTTTTTAACATTTCAGTATTATTTCTTACAGGAGCCAACAGCCATTAGATCAATGGAACTTTCGACAAAACAGGTTTTGATTCTTATTGTCAATACACAATTTTAACATGCATGATTTAACATTGCAACACATGCAGTAGGTGAAAGCACTGTAGCCTTAGCAGAGACACCAAATTAATATCAGGTTAATTCTGAATAAAACAGGAAAATGCAGATATAAGTGAATGACAGTATATGACAAATGTCATATGTGACTACTGTTTGTGTGTGTCTAAAGAAATCTCAGTGGTTTAGAGAGTGAAAGCTTTTCAGACACACCTTGCTGCTGGGCTGAAAGACAGAACAAAGATATGTTTGTCTGCACTTTTCAAACACGTTCAGATGAACTAACATGTTATCACACAAAGATCTCAATTGCTGGCTTTAAAACCAAAGAATTAGGTCATCAACTTAAATTGCAGGGAGAGATATAAGACCACAGCTAACTGACAGGTAGGAGAGTGCTGAGCACCTGTAGTAAAGTGGTCTGTCCACATTCCTTACTTGTATTCTCACTTCCTTAACTACCATAGGCTAAGCCAGAAAAGGTGTATTACCCAAATGACACCATTTATGCAGGCTTAAGACCTAAATTTTGTCTCTAAAGACATACAATATCTGATTTTGAAATTTGAGGGATTTTTTCTCCTCTATTTCCACAGCAACAACTGTACCTGGGCTCAGACATTGGTGTGTCCCAGATGCCTTTGCATCGGTGTGAGGTTTATGGGAAAGCCTGCGCTGAATGCTGCCTGGCCAGAGACCCTTACTGTGCATGGGATGGCACTGAGTGCTCCAGATACTTCCCAATGGCAAAGAGGTACAGAATACATACTCTACATTCATACTGGTCATGCTGCTATGCTGCCATAATGTTTAACAAGCTGCTTAACACCTTGTATACACTGACAAAGTGCTTCAAAACAGTGAGCAGCAGGAATTTGTGAAATTTGCTTACGATGCAATATGATACTTACAAACTACAGCATGACAGCAGATCTGGAAAGGTATACACACTGAATATAAAGTATGCTTTGGATAAATCAACACTTTCTCAAAGAGAAACCCACTGCAAAAGCCACAGTTCATATCATATGATATGAATGGGAATTCCAGCTGCCCCAACTCAACAGAAAGGTGTATTTGTGTTTTGCTTAAGAGCAACTTGCTTTATTTTTAAACATGACAAGAGTAGAACACATGTTTGAATCCTATTTGTTTAAGAATTACTTTTGGTTAACATACAGTATGAAGGGAAACAAAGATCAGATAGAAGGGTTTTCATGTAGACTGAGGACATATGCATTCAGGGCTCAAGGTAGGGCACGCTTACCGGATAATGCAGGCTTTGTATATTTGCCAAAACCCCCCAAAGCTACAGGGTCGTATTTCTACCAGAAAGCCAGAAATATAACCTGCCTCATGTGTTTACTGTAAATGAGAACCAATGTCAGTGATGTCTGGAGGCTGTCTGGGTGAACCAGGGGTGAAGTAGGTGTTAGAGGTTCACTTGTAGCAGTTGTAGTAGTGGACTGATCTGTATATGTATGTGTGTGTGTGTGTACTTGTGTGTGCTTACTGTACAGCCTCCCACTCATAGCTCCATGGGGCTTATTGATTTGAAAGCTAGCTGCACAGTATCAGGTTCTCGCTGTTAGTTGGACTCTAGAGTCCAACATTCAGAAATAAGGCAACCAGAGCAAACTCTTACCTCCAATTACCAACACACCAACACTTTGTTAAAACAATGAGAGGCAGGGGGGGGTGAAGTTACCAGTTTGTTTTGGTGTCTCCATAGTTTCTTCAATTATTATTTACGGGAAAATATCCTCAGGGTTATGTTTGACAACATTTCCTGTGCATTTGCAACCCAGAGAGATGACAGACTGGAGCGATTGATTAGGTTTGGATTCCTCTGTCATACACACCCAGTAATTAAAGCTTTTCTACAATACTTTGGCTTTGCTTTGGCTTTCAATGATTGCTACACATCCAAAGCACTTTCAAATACACACCTACACATACAAACTCCCTGTGCATACATATTAACACACAGGTACAAAGAAGTAAATGTCTATGCTGACTCATGGAGGTGTTTATATTTTTGTTTCTGCAGGAGAACAAGGAGACAAGATATCAGGAATGGAGACCCACTCACACAGTGTTCAGATCTGCAACACCATGGTACATTTATAGAAAAAAATATGTTTGTGTGACTAAAGTAGTTGAGAAATTATGACAATAATCAAAACAGTGTTTAATAAAACATGTTTCTACTGGTTATAGTTCAGACATTATTACTATGGATAATAATAACGTGAAGTGTGATTTTGTTTTAAGGATTTAATTATATTTTAAATATAGAAATGGTCAAACCAGTTTCCCTTCACTGAAGTGATCAAAAGATTCTACATCATGTTGCGTCTGTGTATTTTTATGTGTTTCTGGTGGTGTGAAGCTAAGAGTCAGTCCATGTGAAATTGACAATTTACATGCTCAAGATTCGTCCAAACCCCCTGTCTGTCGCCAAGCTCTCCACTCTACTGCTCTGTTATTGGTCTTAGTTCAAAAACATATCTCATACTGTGGTCAAGTAAACAGTCTTACTCTCTACTTTTATTTCAATTAATTGGAAAAAAACAACAAAAACAAGGAGTTCAAGCACACAGACATATTTTACCACTTTTGATTGCACATTTTGCATTTCCCAGAATCTGAATTAGTTAATTTACAACGGGATTTAAGATTGACATTATAGTACAAAAACTCAACGTATAAGTATGGCACATACTTGACAGCATAAAACCGAGGTTGGAGTTATTGCCCATTTCCACAAATTACTGCCTCTGTGGTGGGGGCTGCCTATTCTAAAAATGATTGATAGTGTGATAAGAGAAGAGACAGAGACAGAATAATGGCACAAAATAATGTAAAATGCAAAACCAGTGATCAAACTTGCAACAAACTACAGCAATCATTTACTTACAGTAAACTAAAAGAAAAACTTGTATGACTGATATATTCTGATTGTTTCTCTAGATGAACTAAGCGGGCAGAAAACTCTTTTGGATAAAACTGTGTATGGTGTGGAGAACAGCAGCACTTTCCTTGAGTGCAGCCCTAAGTCACAGAGAGCTCTGACATATTGGCAGTATCAACGCTCCACCGAAGACCGCAAACAAGAGGTTGGCACTACCTCAGCAGCACACACTTAATCTATTTTGTTGAAAAAGACTGAAATACAATCTGTTTGCAGAACTGCTAAATAATGATGATGGTACTTCTTAATGAATAAATACATTTTGTGAAATGAGTCATCAGCTGGTTAGATTTCATGGCCACATGATATTATAATTGCTTATACTGAAATGTTGAAACTAATTTCTTTCCTTTCTTTATCTTTCTGGCCTTTACTCTTTTTCTGTCACTTAAACTTTTCTCATGTTGTAGATCAAATCAGAGGAACGTTTCATCCGCACAGACCAGGGTCTGCTGATTCGCACACTTAACAAGAGGGATTCTGGGATCTACCTGTGCCTGGCGGTGGAGCACGGCTTCATGCAGACACTTCTGAAGGTGACCTTAGAAGTCATTGACACTGACCGCCTGGAGGATATGCTACATCGTGATGAAGAGGCAGCTGCCAGTGCCCCTGTCCAGGACCTTTCTTCACCTCGAGAAACTCCCAATCAAAAGCTGTGGTACAGAGACTTCCTGTCTTTGGTCAACCACCCGACTCTGAACAGCGTGGATGAGTTCTGTGAGCAAGTTTGGAAGAGGGAGAGAAAGCACAGGAGGCAGAAAGCTCACCTGGTGCAGCAAGTACAAATACACCAGCAGCAGCAACAGCAGCAGCAGCAGCATCAGCAGAAGGTTGTAGTGAGCCCTCACAGCCACATGCATGCTCAAGGACTGGCAGCAAAGTGGAAACACCTGCAAGAGAGGCAGAAGGGGCGCAACCGCAGGACCCATGAACTGGAGAGGGCCCCCCGCAGTGTCTGATATACAGACTTTGACTTTATTGCCCAAACCTGAAAACCGCACCCAGTTCTCATTCTGTAACCCTGATTAACTTACCCAGTTTTTTTCCTTCATACTGAGTTACAGACGTTTTCCACAGTGACTGGATAGAAAATTAAAACGGAAATAGGTCCCTGGTCTGCCGGCTGGTGCGTAAACAGCCGTGTTTAAAGGTACACCAGTAAAGAGGACTGCAGGAAACAGGATGTTGTATTACAGCAGACCATAGGAGCATATTATCTCAGCTGGCCTCTGTGGCCTGAACACTGCAGGAGGACAGCATCAACCAGCACAAGAACTGAATATATAAACCCAACCTATAGACATGACTCACTCCATGTTGAGATGGCTGTGTCATTGGCATTGTCTCATGGCATGCTAATTAGGTGTCTGAAAATACCTGAAAATCTCTTTTCTACTACACAAATATGAAAGAAAAGGAGGTGGGATTGTGTTAAAAAAAACCCAGCCTGGACAGCGGAAATACAAGCACAAAATAGGTGAAGCTGATGGAAAGCACAAGATGGGTTATTTGCTATTACAGATACTTTAATCATTCAACATGAGACAGAAAAATGCCCGAGCACTGCACAAAACTGGGAGCAACCCTCACCACTTCTCAACAAATATAACTATGTAGCTAAGATGTGTAAATACTGTATTCTGTGACATCTCATACTAAAGGGAATGGCTTGCTTTTGTCTTGTTGCTTTATGTTGTTTTCCATGATAGAAATTTATTTATGAAAAAGTCTTTTGAAATCAGTTGTAAACATGGAGATTTTGAACTAGTCTGTGTGTCTACGCCCTAGATAAGCTTCCCAAACACAAACACAGGTTTTATTATTCTGGTTTGTTCATCTAGTTTTCTGTTTTGTTAGTTTTTTGGGTGTGGGGGTTGGCATCATCAAACTCCTTCCAGTATCAACAGTCATAAAATTGATTGTCACTTCGTAGGGATGTCTGCCAGCTGCATCATCTCAGTGCACGAAATGTTATATTGAGTTCTTCCATGTTGAATTAATTGTGCTTTGTATACCCTTTGTTTCCACTACATTCGTATTTATTGATATACAGTTATGTTCATTGTGAAAACATTTTCCGATGTGCTGTCTTTTTTTTCTTTCTCTAGAATGATCTATCTATAATTTGTCATTTGATTTGGTTATTTGAGTTACAGGACCAATCTCCTAAAATAACTGTATTATCAGAAATACTGTAATAAGACTGGAAATATCCATGAGTTATTTGTCAATATAGGCCAAAATGATATGCATTGTATATCACATGCACTTAGCAATAACCCAGTATCCATACTGTATTTTTCTTCAATGTTTATTGCCTCATAGCCATATTCTTCACAGGCAGCGCAGTATAACAACTACATTTCACTGCATGTTACATAAAAATCCTCTAGTTTTTGGGCATAACAGTTATTATTCAACACATAAACACAAACCTGGAATGTAGCTGTGAACATCATGTAAATATAAATACTATGCTCTATGTTTGACAAGTATGACACTGTGTACTAGTGCATGTGAATACTATTGTAGTGTTCCTGTTTTGCTATAGCAATGATATACTAGTCTGATGTTGTCACTGTTATTCTGTTGTTTTCTTATGCAGTACACAATATTAACTATTTCAAAGATGTAAATATTATTTCTGGTAGGACTTTAAACTGCATAATTGATAATTCCTGAGGTATGTATTAAAACAAAATATATAAACAAGATCCAAAAAGGATCTCACTGTGGATTTAAACATCTACAGTCCAGGTAACAATTAACAATGTCAGTGGTGCGTTGCAACACATCAGTATGTCAGATGTCTATTGAGTGTTTGCAAGCTTCATCAGCTTTTGGAATCCATGATGGAGGAATATGAGAAACAGCTGGAACCAGTCTTGAGAAAGTGATTTTAGGCTAACTAGGACAAGTTTTACACCAGCGTTGTGGAATTTTCAGTAGAGATGGGCATATGATAAGATCATCATTATGAAGAGATAATATAGGGTTCCTCATGGCATCAGTCTTGGACATACGGTGAAAGTGAGGAAATTAAGTGCTGCTGCTGCTGCTTTTTGGCATGATTGTGATGATGGTGATGTTATTCTACTGATCTAATAAATGTCTCTTCATAACGTGCTGGTTTCATTAAATCTATTTTTAATGTCCTTCTATCACTGTATGTGGTGAGTGAGAAGAAAAGTTTCCTGTGGCGTAGATGATCAGATTAGATTTTGGAGCACCTTGCTGTGCACATTTCCATATAAATGAAAAATACTTTTAGAAACTTGTATAACTTACCCTTAATATTGCGATTCATATAGTGAAGTGCTTTCTGTTATGTTGAAAGTGTTGTATACTCACATAGAAAAATGATGATTTGATTAGCTGAAGTAATTAATATGAATGGCTATATATTAAAAATCAGTGTGGTTAAGGAAGAATATCAGTCAGCTCAAGTGCCTCTTATTTTATAATGTGTACTGAATAGTACAGCGATGTACTATAGTGTGCCTCAAGCTGTAGAAGAATTACTGTAAGTTGTTATTAATACATTGATGTGAGATGTGATGTGAATAATACATGAGGGCTCCTACAGTTTTCAACTGAAACCCAGCTGTTGTATTTGCATACCAACAGTAGCTGGTGTTTAAAGATACAGTGCGTAACACAAACAGAACCAGTAGCAATAAAATTTAGAGAAAAAAAAGAAACAAACAATTATAAAAACAACCTTCTTTCAATAAATCCTGCATGTAAACTGTATCATACTACTGCCCCCTGGTGGCTGTTATAGAAAAGCACATTTTGAACCATTAATGGCAAAATATTTCATATTTGCCATCTGTTATATAGGACATAGTGACTTTTATTGGTGCTTGATATAGATGAAGCAGTTGTGTGGCTGTTCAAAACACAACAGATTTGTTGTATCACAGTAGTGCATCTGTTGACATATTTGGTCACCTTTAGTCCAAGGTCAAAGGTCAGTCAGCATATGTCCCATATGGGCTTTGACCTTCAACTCCAAGGTTAGTTCAACTGCTGCTCGGGGAGCTTGTGAGTTTCAGTCTGAGCTGCCTCAGGTGCTTCAAGTAGAAGATTACTGAGAGGTGTGTCAGAATTCACACAGTTTTCATCTGGGGGAAATGGAGAGAGAGGCTGTGGACAAACAGATGCATGAGAGTGTGTGTCAGTATTAATATGATAGATTTTTGAGCCTGAAGAAACTAGTATCTTTATCAGTGTTTTCTTGAAATTAGTTACTGCTGTTCTTAAGACACATCACTTTGTGCGGAAGCTGTATTTGTCTATCTGTCTATGTGCGAAGTCTGCTGCGTCTATTACATAACTACCCCAAGTTAGTTGTCATGCTTGGTCATGACCTGACTTTGTGAGGCTGCTCTTGACCATGGACATTTACTGTATACAATTTGATATGAAACGATGAACAGTGTATGTACTAAACCATACCATGCCATACTATAAAAATATTTAGGCATTACTATAACATTGTATTCGATTTTAACCCAAACCAAATGCAAAGACTGCAGAAAGAAAGACAGGGATGGATGCAAAGTTTATTGTATCCCTATGAAACAAAATTCCTGCATGCAGTCATATTTTGTGGCTTTTCCCCATCTGCTTCCATATGCAAAAGGAGCTTGATAGGATTTGTCTTTGACATTACATTCAGACCTGTGTGACACAGAGCAAGACTGCCCTCTGGTGGCGGAGAAGAAGGTTCAGCTCCAACATCACACTCAGCCTAATGGAAAATAGCAATTCCCCCTTTGACACCCTGCCAAGGCCATGGATGAATGAAAAGGACCGCCCTGATACACAAAGGACCACTACACTCAATGGAAAAACTGACACATGAGTGACAGTGACAATAGAGAAATTAGGGAGTAGGTAATAACCTTCTTGTTGATGTTTTTATTGAGCCGAAACTGCTCTGGTACTTTGAGACTGTTTATTTTTGGAGATTGTTGGTCAGTAAAGAAGTTTAGGTTTAGTTTTAAAAGCTTTGAAAGGAGTTAAATGATCTCAAATGCACATGTCTCAGAGCTCAAGTCAATTCAATAGATATAAACTAGTTTTGAGGAAGCAGATAAAACACTCTTCAAGAGGTATACAACAAAAAAAATGAATATTATATACCACAATACCATTCAAAAGCACAGAGTAACACCATAATATATGTCTGAATTAATGATATGAGACAGAGTAACTGGGGAGACTTTCATAGAAACCTTTGAATGCCTACCTTGTCTGTTCTATCATGTGAAACCCATCTTGGCCCCATATACGTGGACTCTACAAGAGAACAGTCACGAAAAAGGTGTGCCTTAGGACTCATCTGGCAGACAGCTGAGCGAATAATGTAAAAGACACTTTTTGCATGCAGACACACACAGTGCATTAGGCTCATCTCCTCAGACACTCATCATCTTTTACTGCAGCTTTGGGAAAGAGGCATCAATGTATTCGCTTTTATGGGGAGTCTTGGAAAAAAGAAATGGAGTAGAAATAGTCATTTATTGTACACTAATGAGAATGCACTGGGTTTGACACTTCACTAGGCCCAGTAGGGTTCTGCTGCAGACATGTACATGCCTGCACAGATAACTGAGGCGTTTCAGCTGGTCCGTTCTGGTAGAAAGACAACACACTGGTTTACCTGGAAGACTGATGGAACATTCTAAAAGCAGAAGTTTCAACAGAAACATTTAGTATATGCTATACATCCACATATTGTTGATATATATGAAACTACAGGCACTGATTAACCAAAAACTGTGCTACTTTCCTGAAAGCAGACACACCACACAGTTGGGAGACGCAGAAAGAGCTACATCACCTTTGGAGCCCCAGTGTGCAGCCAAATACGACCCACTCAGTCACAACATGTCTGACATTTACTCAACTTAAGATCGACCCCTGACGGCATCCAGCCCATTAGCCAGGCGAGAAATAACATTCATATGTCGAAGAGTATGGTATATCACAGTGCTTTCTGAATGAGGTAATGATCTATTATTTTCCCTCCAGCTGTCACTTATCAAAAGCTTGTGGCTTTCTGGCAGTGTCCTTGTCTGCCGTCAAAGAGTCAATAGTGGTGGTGGGTGTGTGTATATGTGAGTGTAAGTGTGGGTTTATGAAGTGATTTTCGGGAAAACCTAATTTAGCCTGCTGGCAGGCGTTTACTTGATCATCGGTGAATACTGCTTTGATGCGAGATCAGGTTTGTGTGTTTCTGTGTGTGCTGCTCTCCATCAGAATGTGGTAGCATGTTAACGTTGTGTTTGCATGCAGGACACACCCCTTGTCTGGGGTAACACAGAGGACAGTGGCTATGGCAGCTTGGCAGCAGCAATGCTGATGGTGTCTTGTACAGTTGGCAGGAACCTCGAGTGCCTCTCTGCTATGAGTGACACCATGGTGACACCAAGAGGTTTAGACTGGGGGTATGACTAATTTCCTGTATGGAAAAGACCAGCTCCAGTGTTGTCGCTTACTCAAAGTGTAGTCTGCATACTCTAGCTACAGACAGGGGACAAATTAAGAAAAAAAAACAAAACATAGTGTCTTAGTAAGGTGCTGGGCCACCACGTGCTGCCAGATAAGCTTCACTGTGTCTTGGCATTGATTCTACAAGTCTCTGACCTCAATTGGAGGTAGGAACATCATTCTTCTAAAATATATTTCCTTATTTGATGTTTTGATGATGGTGGTGGAGAGTGCTGTTTGACATGTTTGCCTAAAATCTGTCAGAGGTGTTCAAATGGGTTGAGATGTGGTGACCGTGAAGGCCATAGCATATGATTCACATACTTTTCATACTCATCAAACCTATTCAATGACCACTCGTGTCCTATGGATTGTCAGGGGCATTGTCATCCTGGAAGAAACCACTCCCATCAGAATAACAATGTTTCATCAAAGGATAAAGGTGATCACTCAGAACACCATTTTTTATTGACTTGTAGTGACCCTTCTCTTTGAGGGGGCAAGTGGACTCAAACCATGCCAGCAAAATGGCCCCAACAGCATGCCAGAGCCACCACTAGGGGTCTTGCCTTCAGTCCTGTACCAATTTTTCCTTTCATTTGTCCCCCATCTATATAACCCTAACCCTAAATGAAAGACTGATGGGAACAAAAATGTTACAAAAATGATTCAGATTATGTCAAAACTGTGTTTTTATTGTTACTCAATACATACCACAAAATTACACTGTAATTTACAGTTTTGACAGTTCACAAGTATAAACTTAATTTTTTTAATTCAGAGAAGGATCTGTCAGTTTATTTCTTCCAGACATTTGATGGAGTCAGCTTTGGAACAGCTTACAGATCTAGTAAACAAAAGAATTGGGAAATCTTTTGATCTTCATCTTCACTAGTTCACACTTGACAAATCGAGTGCACTGATAAACATACAATTATATTTGAATAAACTTAGCCATGAATGGTCAATCAAACTAAGTCTCTTTGTAAGCTCCTTTGAATTGTTTATCCAGAGGCAGTTATACAAGCTCAGTAAATCAGGTTCTGTGTAGAGTTCTGTGTAATGCAGTTGTCTAGACAGGCCATTATTAGCACTAGCAACAATGTGAACCTGAATTTGAGTGAAAATGCAAACGTGAGTGGTTATCTACCACATCATGGTGAGATTGATAGATGATAACATGGATATTGAGTTTAGAGAGTTTACACTGATAACTAAAATCTACAGTTGACTATTCGTATTCTCTGTTATATGTATGGTAAATGTTTTGGTGGACTGAGAATAATGCAGAAACAAAGTAGAAAAGATTATCTTTGATTATCTCCCAAGCCTACAAGGCAAAAGGCTGTTGGGTAAAGCAGATATCAGGCTGAATGCATCAATAGGAGCAATATAAACAAAAGCATAAAAGCTGCTGAAAGGAGCTGATGAGGTAGTATAAGACAATCCATGAATGAGGCCTCTGGCTTGACCTTAAGTGACCCTTTGATGGATGAAAGGTCTGTGAGCCAAAGAGCAGAGGTCAATTTATCTAGAGAAATGTGTCTAGGTAGCATGCTGTGTGTCTGACTGTTGCCTGGCTGTTCCCTTCCACACTTCTAATCTCTAACTGATTGAGGTCTGTTTAAGCAAGGTTTGGCTGGAGCTCCTGGAACACATCACCCAGTGCAAGGCTTAGCTTGGTGTCATTCTGGGTGGAAACCAGGCTCTGCTTTCTGAATATTAGAAGGATCAAGAGTCAGTGACTACTCATTTGAAAGAAACTGATCCCAACAAAAAACTTTGTTAAAAAGCACAAACATAAGTCCATTTTGATGTTGCATGTTTGTATGTCTTTTGTCAAATATAATCATGAGCAAAGCATTTCCCTAAACTTAACCAAATTATTAAAATTTGCCCAGATGTTGCAAGAATTTGCACATATACACAAATAAATCCCCCTCTCCATCTCTGTCCCCTTACAAGTGTAAGCCCTCTCTTTAAATGTGGTTCACACATGTGCATGTGAAAAAATGTGTTGATGTAATTTGTGATGAATTAGAAACATGGTGATCTAAACAATGACCTCAAATATGTATCCTTGTCAGCACAGATAGCCATTGCTGCCATACACTGGGGAGCATATGCCTTTCTCTTAGCACTAAACAGACTCTTAGCCATTATTGTATAATACTGCAATCTCAGTCTAGTTGTAATTTAATCCTACAGCAATAAAACTAATATTTATCAGCATAAATTTGTATGTTTGACTCTGCTACACATGGAATGCTTATTAACAGCACAAGTGAAATACAAAATCCACATTCCTGATGACTTTAGAGTTTCTTCTATCTTACATTTTCTTTCACGTTGAAATGGAAAAACAACTAATGAGAAGACATACAAGACTGTCAGTGACCAAGTCTCACTTATTTAGTATTGAACAAGCAAATTCCATACATTTTATGCAAAGCATATTTGTGCTTGCTCAGTCTAGTTGTTATTGATATTTTTACAAGCACAATCTTTTCTTCACTCCAGTTACAAAACGTGTATATGCTATGGACGAATAATATATCAGATAGACCATCTGATCTTTAATACCAGTAGGAGACTGCCTTGTTAAATCAGCTAAATCTTGTCATTCACAAGGCAAAAACAAGAAGAACAGTAAAGAATTGTAGGGGCTGTATGGCCTTTGCCTTTGACAATCACTGGGTTGTTTTCAAAGAGTATTTTGATTTATTGATAGCTGTCACGATGACAGGAACGCAAAAGTGCTGTTAAACAGGAGCTTTAATTACAGGTGTTACCTTCAATGTGTTTTCTTGTCTAAATTTACCCATCAGCTAATCCTTTCATGTGGCACATTATCCAATTAGTGGTCGAGGAAAGCAATTCTCTGAGCCACCGCATGATGTACTTTTCACAGTTGGTTGTGCAAGACTGTGCTGATGAGTATACACTGGTTGGTCAAAATATGTTACCAAAAACATGTGTGTTTTGTTCCAGGAAGAGTTAATCAGTTGACATAAAGCGTTGATTTTATTGACTCTGAAAACCCCAGTGTTTACCTCCAGTCCTCCTGACAAGGTCAAAGCGGATCTTGCACTGTTTTTTGTGGAATTGTTAATCCAGTAGTTATAGACACATGAAATGAAAAACAATGGCGTTACAGTTTACAGAGGCATGAAAAAGAGGGATGATTGCAGACAGGTAGTTACTGGTATTGCTCCCATTAGTGCCACACTGGCGTCATTCTGAAACATATTAATGAATTTATAGCTCACAGGATTTTCTTTTATTTGTAAGAATTCATTTGTGTAGCAGTGGGAGGAACTACTGGGAATGATTGTTTTAGTTGGAGGGAGGCATGTGTGTAAGTTAAGCTATAATGTGTTTGGTCCAGCTGGGAAAAATGTAAAGGCTATCTTTGTTTTTCCAAGGTTATGATACTGCCTGCTACATTCTTGGTCTGTAAATGTGTATGTGTCAATGTCTGCAAGTCTACGCATTCAGTTTAAAGGCATATTTGTGTTTAGACCTATCTGGAATCTGGTCTCTTTCTGATTGAATTGACTACAGTTATTAATCAGAGTTAGGAAGAAATGTAAACTTTTTGGCATCTGCAGATGGATTAACATGGGGATTTAAAGCCAGCAGCTAGAATGATATAATGTAGGTTAACAGGTTAACTGATACTTCTGCCAGAGGGAACAGCACATCTGGAACAAACATTAGTCCTGATACCGTCAAACCCAATTCTCATTTCCCCACTCACATTCTTACTTACTATGTTTGACAGTAGCAAACAGTTACAACATATCAGTGTGTGAGCAATGGGTGCAGGTGAAACACAGTGAAACTTGTTAGTAGTGAAGGGTGGTCTCACACCTTGTCCCGTTGATAAGCAAGGCATGAGCACTGATAGGGACAAGGTGTTGATGTGAAACTGGCATTTGTAGGGAGGAAACAATGCCGAAAACAACACACATTAGCCCAAATCTTTTCTGACATAGATACTACCAAAGTATGACTCACACTCTTAATTCAAGGATGTGGATATGTACCACTTTTTTTAGCATTTGGTTTCAATAAACTGATTTAGTTTCCAGCTAATGTCTTTCTACATCAAACAGGGGTTTCTTTTTTTTTATAAAGTGGGATGTTTATTTGTCAGATTGGTTGAGAAATTAGTGTCAGGGTTTCAACACGAGAGCTGGCCTTTATTGGTCGCAGACAATCATCCCATGTAGGATTTTGAGAAATTTTTGCTGCAACGGAGCCACTTCAAAGCAGACTTTCAGAAAATGGAGGCAGATAGAAAGTGCCACATTTCCCTCGTAACTTCAGCGCATGGTGGTCCTGCCTCAGAGCAGGATGGCAGTGATTCAATTGACGTGTCACTATTCATATTTCATAAACACAGAGGCATATGCATAAACATATGCAGTGTCTCACACACACAGACATCATGCACTCTCTTAGAAAACACACACCACATATACCCACTGAGGAAAAACTGTTTTTCCAGTATGGTTAATTTTATATGGAGAGTTTTACCTTCAGAAAAACAAAAAAAATATTGTCCGTCTTGGTGCAATGTATGACGCTGCATTTCCCACACAGTGATTCAAAGCTTTGCTCTTCTACCTACCCATGTTTTTTAGGTTTGGTGTTGAATGAAATGTGTCTGACATCTCTGTGTGGGCACAAACCAGTGAACTAGAAAAAAACTGCTGTAACTACATGTTGAAGGCAGATGTTTAGTCTATACTTGTCACCATTATTATTATATCTATCTCAATTTTGTCTGCTAGCAGTGAGTATATTTAAGAATAATGGCCGAGACAAAGATGAGACTGAATTAAAGAAAGCTTGTCAAGAGGTCTGGTTTTTCAATCCTACACATTTCTGCAAAAATACAGTCACGTCACTATACCAAGCATGACGGATGACAATGCGGAGGAAGATATATCGGTATGCTACTTCCATATGTTAATGTGCTTTTTTCTCTATTGTGCAAAAACCTCACAAAATTCACCTGAAAGCACATAAAAAAACAGACACACAATACACAGCAGACACCATACCCATGCACACACCTGTACATGTGTGTGCGTGTGTGCACTTGTAAACGTGACGGTAACCATGATGATGGATGAGAATACACAGGAGGCCAGATGGTCACTTCCACATATCACTCCAGAGGCGTAACCCATTCCTCCTCTTCACCATCTGTGACTGCAAAGCAAAGGCTTGGGCTGGGTTTCCCATTACTAACCCTGTAACTAAGAAAAATGTCCTGTGAGTTGAATCACAGGAATTAAAGAAACCAAAAGAGTGGCCACGTACTCTTTGATAGCAACTGACTGAGCTTGAATGACACACTATGGTTTCTAACGATATATTTGCCAAAGTGAGAATGTGTTTGCCTGAGCTTGTCCTCCCAAGAAAAACAACACTATAGTTCATGATGTCAGTCAGCAAAAACAACCTATAGTTACATTTGAGTTCCAGATACCATCTAGCAGCCATAGTAATTATGAACTGGAGAAGTGACAGATAACGTTCAGATAATGTTTATATAAGGTGAGAAATTTCCATATTTGGAGGTGGCAGCTTGGGTGGCCAGTGAGATCTCAACTTGCAAAAAGTGCACTTTGCATGACACTGTTCCAACTCTGAGTTTTTTTTAAACTGTAACTAAGATTATCGTGGTGCTTACTGTTGCTATGACAATGAAGGTTGTCTGAGGAAGTAGTAACTTTAACTCAAACCTAACCTAACCCTAACTTGACCTTAACAACAGCATTGTCACACCATAAAACACACTATTATTTTTGATAATGATTTGTAACAGATTTGGAAAGCACAGACAAATTATGTTGTCCTTCTGATTGCAGCATATTAGAAAACGCTCCGATGGGTCATTCTGGAGTGCATGGTCAAACAATCTATTTGGTCGATTGATTTGGAGGGCTTCTTGGTTCACCACATTTTGGTGCCATGGTGCTCATGCGAGACACTTCAGGCCTCACCTGAGATTTCATAGCACTCCGTATGAGTGATGTTGGGAAATAATGGAGTGTGACTGAATACATACAGATTTCTTTCCACTTATCCACAGACATATGTTAAAAGTAGCTGCTTACGTTGTACAAATAGGAATTCATATGTGTGAAGGTGTCCATAGCTGATTTCATACCTAATGTTCGCACTCAGCAGACATAGCTAAGCCAACCATAACACAACTGGCTTCTCTGCCAGAGTATGCCTTCTCCTGCTCAGCTAATGTCTGCCTCTCTCCTAGGTTGTTCATCTGTGGCTCACAGTGACTCACTCTCTCTGCGTGGTATCACACACAATGCAACATAAGATCTCTGATAGAATCTGTAAACCACTGAAATAGGATGATATCTGTTCAAATAATATACTGTAATCACTGATGTATGGCAAGGATACAAGTGCTGCTACCTGCCTTCAAAGTCTGACTGATGTGTCTCTAGTCAGTGTGGGCCACAGGGACAAACCTCACTGGCCATATGATAGCCACCTGTGTAAACGGCTGGAGTATTTAGTGGCTCTGAAACACTGGATCCTCAGAGCACTGCTTCTGTTGCCACAGGAGACCAGAGGCCTGACCTCTCTTTAGCAGAGGGGAGCCCTGCATGCAGTCAATGGTAGACATTACACTAACATAAACACAATTTCATGCATAAATGCATGTACACATATTCACCCACTTATGTCTATCTTGCTTTTAATCTTAGTTTCCTTTTCTTCTTCACACTGTTAACACAGAGCAATTGAGTGCATATAAGGACCTAAATGGTGTGTATGTGTGTGTGTATGTTGGGGAGGAGGAGATGTGTACATGTCTCTCTCTGTGGGTCAAACAGGAGGTGAGAGAGGCTTCTGTTAAACAGGGCGGATATTGACACAGCATTAACATGAATGAAAATATTTTCTATGTTCAGAGAGCATGAAAGGGACACCGCCAGACGTTTGGACATGGCTTATTCAAACAAACGCTAGACATCAGCACTCAATCAAATAGTCTTTTCACACACTCAGGCTTCCTAAAACAGCAGCTAAAGGTAGGAGGCATCCATTGATGTAACAAGGCTGCAGGTCAAATTTTGTGACCATGAACAATACCATTCTGGAATTTGACACATTCATAGAGCCCTGCAGAGGCAACATATCTGCAGTACACTTTTACTGAATAAAAATTTCACGTATTGGAGGAATCCCAGGGATGCATGTAAGAAGACAGAATTTAAATGGAGGTGCGGGTGTATAGCTGCTGTGGTTAGTATGTGTAGGAGTGCTGCATAGGAGGGTCCTTGGTACAAGCTAATTGCACAGCCAGAATCTAATACTAATGGAACACAAATCAAGAAAAGGGGAGGCAAATGAGAAAGGGATAGTATAAAAGGAGCTGAGGGGACGGCAATTGAGCTGTTACTGGTCTGAGGCAATTTTACGACTGATTGCTGCTGGGTAAAGGGAGTATAGACTCATTCAGTCTTAGAGGGGCCAATGTGAATAACTGGATGCTGTGTCCACTGGCCTATGTGCATTAGCCTCTTAAAATGGCCATTAATCTGATGTAGCGGCTTAAGAGATCGGAAATGAAAATCTTCCAGAGCACCTTTCATCAGGATGCAAGGCTAAATTATACTTTTATTATACAAAAATGCCCTGGTTCAAACTGATGAAACTGTATGTCACAGTCATTGAAATAGTGTTGGCTCCAAGGAAGCTGACGTTGAACAGTTGTCTCACCCTCAACAACAGATGAGAGTCTATAATTGCAACCGGCAATGGAATAACAGAGATAGTGTATGTTACGAGACATCTAACACACACAAAGTCCTTCTGTTCTGGCAGGGAACAGGTGCAACGTGGGAGTTGGAGTCATCAGATCCCATGGTGGTGCAGGGGGTAGGGGCAGCTGCTACAGCCTGACGCAATCACTTCCAATTTCATATTACTATATATCTCTTAATTTATAGGCTTGCCATTTAGTGATGGGTACACATTCACACTCTGTCCATATCTCTCTCTTTCCATGTTTATGCTTTCCTTTACCCATTCATTTCACTTAATCAGCAATATTCATTTACTTTGTTTGTGTATGAGTTTGTGCTATTTGTGCAGTTATTATTTTTTCCATTAATCAGTGCAGAAATCTCAATTATGAATGAGGATTACCACTGGGAAATGTTCTCATTAAATCCCCATTTCGCAAATAAAAAAAAGCAGTCATAACACAATGTGAAACAGACGGAGATCTGAGAACAATGAAGGAAACTTTTTTTTTGCAGACTGATGGAATGCTTCCATGTCAGGGATCATCATGACTTAATGTTTGTGTCACCGCAGAGCCTTGAGAAAGAGACAGAGCGAAACAGATGTATTCCAGAGAGCTTTACAGGAGACAGACGACACTCTGCTCCGGTAACTGGACGCCTGTGGGACTTTCCTGTGGGATGTGTGCAAATTTAAAAATGATTCCTGTCACATCTTGGACATTTGTGTGTGTGTGTGTGTGTGTGTGCGTGTGTGCGTGCGTGTGTGTGCACACATTTTCTAATCAGACAGAAAGCTGTGGGCCTTGAGACAAAACAAAACAACTACAAAGATGCAGTGCAAGACTGCTTATTAATAAGCTCATCGTGAATATTTTACATAATACTGATAATGTCTGAAATCAACAAACACTACCGCAAGAAGAGACAGACACTAATTTAGTGATAACAGAATACAGTGGCAGATAATGAGAAAGAATGTCAAAAATGAGAAATGGTATAAGCAAGAAGTGCTGGACACATGGACACACTTATTACTGCAATTCACAGAACTGAGCAGTGTGAGAGAGATGGGAATAAGATAAACAGAAGGAGAGATTAAATGGGCAAGGAGAAGAAACTGCCATTAAAGAAACCTTGCACATGAAAATCCATGGTAACAGCGATAATGACTGTCTACATGGAAACAAACACAAAGAGGACAATCATTGAAAATGAAAGAAGCGCCATAGTTAAGAGGCTGAAAACCTTGGCTTGAGTGCATGTTGATGCAGCGGTAGGTAGGAGCAAAAAGGAGGAGGGCAAGGGGAGAGGAGAAGCAAGGGGTGGTCTGTAGAGTGACATGAGAGGCGGTATTTCTTACAGAGCCTGCCTGGGAGACACAGCACACTTAATCTAACTGCCTGGGAGGGAGAGAAAGAGATCTCAATACAAGGAGGAAGCAGGTAATTTTCAGCCATTCAAACTGATATACACTCAATACATTATCAACCATACACATAGGCTTTTCCTTACATACACACACCACACTGTGGCAGGTGTCCTCTGCCCAGATCAGTAGCAGTGGTAGAAATCATCTTAACTGAGTCACTGAGGTTTGAGCTGAGGTTTGGATCCTCCCTGACTGATCGAGCGTGAGCAGAGTTATGAGCTCCACTTTCTTCTCCAGTGCAGCAAGACCGCATGCCAGGCACGAGGCTCTCTACTCCTCCCCTCTCCCACTCTGCCTTTCCCTGTGCTCCTGTCCAGTGAATGACTGGCTCCAGTGGACCCAAGAAGAGGAACACAGCCTGAAGACACAGTATACATCTCCAGCTCTGCCTGCCTGCTGGAACAGACAAACGTAATCAGGTTTTTAAATCAGCAGCGATAACACCTTTGTGGGATTCATTTTCTTTCATCTGATCAGAAAGAGTGGATCTGAGCTGATCGACAGACAGACAAACAGACGGACTGACATATGGACAGAGAGCAGTGGGCACTGCAGCGTGAATGTAGCAACTGGACTTCTCTTCTCCCTGGTTACTAAAACCAAACAAGGATAATAGCTATCCTGTCCACTAAGGTAGTGGGTGGATGCAGCTTTCAGCAGACTGCTATAGGGGAAAGCAAAGACTGTATAGAAGAAATACATCCATTTAATCCACATTGTGGTGATGATCAGAAAATGGACTGTTACCTTTAAGTAGACTCATTTTGGATTGTTATACCTAAGCTCATCCCTTATTTTACAGAGAGTTGCAGAAGAAAGAACTGTGGACTGTCTCTCTTTTCATAGACTTCGCTGCCCATGTTGAGCATACTTGCAGGCTTTCTGTGTAGATGAACGTGGAGTGTGTGCCTCGATGAGGATGGCAGAGTACATAAGGACTGTGTATCTGACACTGATGCTGCTGTATTCGGTTCTGCTGATCACAGCTCACAAAGCACACAGTGTTTACCCAAGGATACGGCTCTCCCACAAAGGTAAGAAACACCTAGTGTGTGTTTATATGTTTGCATGTTATTATTATCATTTTTTAAAGTTTGGCAACAAATTGTTTTGCTGCACCAATTCAAATGGTCCAATGTATTGCACCAATGTAATGGTGGTAATTACAGTATAGTGTGTAGAACTGTCAGGAATAGTCAATGCAGCCTGAACAGAAACTGGCATTCTCTGCTCAGTGCCTTCAAGGCAGATTGAGGATAAGACAGGTGTAACAGTGCAAAGGGAATGTCACACTTTAATTGACTTCTACTTTACATTTATGGCAGTATTTGCATTTTGGTAAGTAACACTGAAATGATTTAAATGTATTCTTAGAGATAGTTGTTGTGATGTGTTGTGATCAACATGGATTTAACATAGTTTCTGACATGGTCTTTCTCTTCAAATCATACTGCAAATACAGTGAGTTAGTAGAGAAGCGGCATCCTCTGTGAGTGAGTAAAAGAAGCCGCAGGTTAACATTACCATGTAATGAGATGGTCATGGAAGATTTATGTTTTAGCCTGAGAGAGAAAGTCACCATGCACGGTTGGATTGGTGAACCTCTGCGGTGGCTCTGTGAAGCCCTCACTTTTTTTATTGACTGTTGATGTTCAAGGAGCCTGCTTGTAGTTTGTTTTGGTTCTTTGGCCACAGCGGCTGAGAATCCACAATGTGGCTTTCTCTCATGCCATAGTAATGGAACGATGAAAGAGGTATTTGGGTTTGGGAATGGATAGTGTTATGTATGTGTCTGAGAGAAGAAGTGTTTGTGTGTGCCTGTTTACGTGTGTGGGCGTGTGTGATATGGATGTACATGCACTGGTATGCAGACTGATTATTGTGTATCTCTTGGACAATAATGAGGGTTTTATCTTTGTAGATAAAACTCTTGAGTAAACATAGCCTTTCTTCTCACCGTTTCTTTGATCTCTATAGCAACTGAAGGTGATGATTCCACATAAGCCTGTTAGTCATGGTTGAATATAGGTGTGGAATTTGGATGGTCAATAACTCAAAAATACGGCGTTGTTGGTCCTTAATAAGAGTTGACAAGTCTGCTTCATGAGTTACATCTGTCAGGAGGGTTTTGTGTTAATTACTGTAAGGATTACCTACGCAACTTTTCGCATTATGTAATGAGTTAGCCACAAGAAAATAAATAAATACAGTTTGACACAATTGGAAATGAAAAATAAGAAATTGGAAGACAAACTAGGAAGTAAACACTAGAAAAAGAGATTTGGACTTTAAGCTAAGGTAAATTCAAATTGCATTTATCAACAACAGTAAGCAGATGAGTGCTGATGTGTTTAGTCATAAATGCCACATCAATATTTGTTTTGATCATGACCTTCATATACTGTACCACCCAGTTCATTAATTCCCTGAGGGGAAAGATGCGACAGTGATTGACACACTCTCTCTCTCTCTCTCTCTCTCTCACTCTCCCTCTTTCTCTCTCTCTCTCTCTCTCTCTCTCTCTCTCTCTCTCTCTCTCTCTCTCTCTCTCTCTCTCTCTCTCTCTCTCTCTCTCTCTCTCTCGCTTTCTCTCTGTGATACATGTTCTGGCTAGCACCTAGTGCTATGAAAAAGGTTTCAGTTGGATCCTATCATTATGGAATGAATACCAACTTAGCCTTAATATATGCCTCATGGGCTCTGCCGGAGATTTTTACACACCCTTAAGTTCACACAAACTCATACAAACACACACACATGCACAGGCGGAATACTGTGAATTCTTCACATGCCAAAGACTTGGATACAGTTCACAGAGATGAAGAGGGATGTGGTTTTAACTATTCACCCTTAGGACAAAGAGAATATTACCATAACATCTGGTACTGTATCAAAAGAGTGTGGAAAAAGAGATTCTCCTCTCTGAGATAAAGATTGATAATGGGAAGGAAATACTTATAATATCAGTACTGAAATTTAACCTGATTCTTGTCAAATGGACTGATACCAAGTGTGGGGTCAATAGAAATCTCAATAAAATATCAGATCAACTTTCTCCTGGTTCCTGGAAATGAATTCCTTTGGGCACGTTATAATGTTTTTCAAGGATGACCTTACTATAAAGCATTATGGATCTCTGCATGCTTTGATGTTAGCCACACTTCACACATGGTGTGCAATTACTATTCTCTTCTCTTTCATCTATTCCAAATCTTCTTGTCTAGACTTCTGGACCAGTAATTCTTTTTCCAAATACATTTGATGCACTTTCATCCCAGGCATACTTTTTATTTGCTTATACCCCCACTTAACTCTAGTTCCAAAAGACCGTTACCTAAATCATGTGGAATATTGAGTAACAATTATATACTTTCTGCTGTCTTTAGAGTAAAATTGACCCTAATCTTTGGCTGCACAGTTTGATAGTAATATGCCTAAATTACTTTTGGCAAATCAGTCTCCTTAATTCCTGGGCCATTATATGTAGAAATACCCTGCGGTGATAGTCAATCAGTAAAGAATTGAAATGAGAATGTTTGTTTGTTTGTTTGTTGTTTAAGATTGGTGTGCCTTTGGAGACACATCTATGAGTATTGAATTTGCACTGTCTAAGGTTCTTGGCAAAAGCTTCTTCAAAATCTCCAGGCCTGTGGAGTGAAATGAACTTTACTTTTAGAACAACCATCAATTCTGCTGCTAATGAAGCTGTTGCACAGCTAGCACGTGTCAGAGTCACGGCAGGTTGCAGGTAGGTGGCCAGACATACTTACTTCACTGCACTGTCATCATGCTTGGCTTGAGCTGTTGAGAGTGTGATGCAGCAATTTTCATAATAATGATAATGATGATGACCAAAATCAGACCAAAGTCACTTACAACATTTCACTCCAGCAGTGTTATCAAACAAATCAGAATAATGTAGACCTGGTTTTAGTGAAAATTTTAATTTCACCCAACCCACATTATAACAGAAACCTATCCAGAACTACTCTGGCAGTGTACATTTACAGCAGAGAAACCTGTTCACGAAAATGTAGAACTCTGCAACAAAAGTCCTCATCCAGGTGAGTCTAGGTGTCTGTGCTTCTGTTTGCAGCAAAAAAAGCAGTGAAATAAAAACATTTTTTTTTAAAAACATCTAAAATTGATTCTGTCATTCCTGATAAATAACACATGTTGGCAGGTTATTACTGCAGACATTCTTGTCTCTCCTGAAAACATTTTTTCAATTTAGTAAAACTATTTTTGAGAGCAGAAACGGCAAACACATGGAAAAAAACCTGACTCCTTCACAATTATTAAATTGACCATGCATCCCCTAAGCATGTCTGCCATGACATGTTTACTTAAGAGTCCTGATCATTTAGTAAGATATAAATATTTTTCTTGAGCCGGTCGGCAAAAGTGAATAAAGTCATCCGTTGATGTTAAGCTGTTCTGACTGTATATGTCAGTTTATATAAATAATCTTAAATTTCCCAATTTAAGCCCAACATTTACCTCATAGAAAATTCAAACAAAAGAGGCTTAAAGCACTCAAGACTGACATACACACACTATGTGAGTGTATGTGAGGTGTACTAAAAATGATTGAATAAGAATGTAAGCACACATAGTATGGTGAGGCTTTTGCTAATAGTGGACAACAGCTAAAGCTTAGACATCTTTTTCTTCTTTTCCTCCACATTTACTGACAATAGATGAGATACAGACATGTGTGAACAAACTGATTACTCAGGTAGTACTTGCTACTGTATAACAACCCCCTTCCCCCCAACCTGAGCTGTAATTTTAAACCTTCCTCTCCAGACAAGAAAAAGCTTTCTCTATATATTTTACAGCCTTGAAATCATGCTGCTGTAGGTGAATTTCCTCTGAGGGTGAGATGGGGAATACCAGTATGGCCTGAGATGAAGAGGGGATTTTTTCTACTTAAAGCTAATGTGCAAAGTGAGGTGTCCCATTAACTTTCTTCCACTTACATGAGCAGAGGCCTATAATTAACATTTACCACATTGGATCACGGCCATAGGCCATAAGTCATACTTTCTATCAAACCAATGGAAAATGGAGGGGATAGTGGCACCTTTTAGGTCAGCAATGAAAAAAGGATGATTTTCCCCCCTCTACCCTTCCCTTCCTTCCACACTCACCTCTCCCCCTCTTTCTCATTTTGTCTCTGTACATCTCAGTGTCCTTTTTCTCAGTGTGTGCTCTCCAGTTCATTAATGAGATTTCCAGAGGGGAAGGCAGCTGGTGAAAACCTAATATCCTTTCTGACCTTTTCCTGGTGAAGTGACCAGGGAGATGAGATGACTTAAGTTTGTAACACGGGAAAAGAAGAAGAAGGCACAAAGATTATTTAATTCCACTGAGACTTTCCCTTTCGGATGGGGTTCACAGTGCATTGCATCATGTTTTCTGTTAGGTGTAAGTTCACTGTTTTCAGTGAGACCATTGTGCTTTCTTTTTTTTACATGTTGTTTTGTTTTTGTTTTGTTTTTTTCTTCTTTCACACATTCAAAATAAAATAATCTAATCTAATCTATGTTGCAATAATATTGTGCAAGAGAAAAAGAGGATGAAGGATGACAAGTGGAGTAAGCACTTCAGAAATGACAAATTAAAAAAAAAGCTAAGGCAGGACACAGAAAGGTTACACAGGATGGATGTTAGCAAATGTATGTCTATCAAAAAGTACATTTAATGATGTGGAATGACACTGTGTGAAAATTTTGACATGACTTGTGTCATGATTTGACAGAGAGTAATAATGAATCAATAAATTATATATTTGGGCTCCAAGACCATACTGTATACATGTATGGTTGAAGCATGTTTAATCCCAGGAAATGGGATTCCCGGGGAATACCAATACCTTCAAACCATTTCCTGTTTCTCAATAAATATAATGACGAGAAAAAGGGATGACACATTTTTTCAAACATTTAGAATATATTGGAATATATTTAGAAAAATATGTAGTTTAAATATAAATATGTATGCTTAAAATGTTTTACTTCTTAAACAAACACATGCAACAGCTGTGTGCATGCACTGGTAGAACACACTGTAATTAATAAACACAAAGCGCCTTGAATTCAAAGCAATTCAAAGCACATACACTTCTGACCTCATGAAATTGTGCCATGACTCTTAATGAAGTTACTACAGTAACTTCCTTCTGGCCCATCAAATTCATGTTGTAGGCTCCACTATTACTTATACAACACAATGTCTGCCAGCAGCTTTGCGTGGAAATACTTCAAAATATTGAACGATACAAAGTGTGTCCCCCTTGAACAAGAGATCAAATATTCTGGAGGTTCAATAATATTTAACCCACTGTATTGGCCTTCATGCACATTGCACAATGTTTGAAATACTGAAGTAAAATAAAGAAATGTTTTGTTAGCTTTGATTGATCTCTGACGTCATTACTAGGCTATATCTAACATTGTTTGATTGTAAGAGAACGCTTACAGAACACATACAGAATATGGAATCCATCTCAGCTTTACAGAACGACTGTGAAAACACCAGATTAGCGTATTTGCTTTAATGAATTTAGTTTGTTTATACAATGAAGAATTGTTCAATAGCCTACCACTTCCATGGAGGTTGTTCTTACCAGACAGATCACAGCCAATGAACTTGGCATTTTATAGTATTCACATATATTCTATGGCAAAGCTCAAGCTGTATCCAAGGTTTGTATTAGGCTGTGTTCATCCAAATATGTATTAACATGAATGACATTCATTTGCCTTAATAATTATTGAAACCACATAATAATGCACTAAAGCTGTCAGCTTGGGAACCCATAGCTTTATGCATATTTCACTTTGTTTGTGTTTTGACTGTAGCTGAAGTTATACCTTAAAAAAAGGTAGAGGGATTCCTGGGAGTCTTGCTTTTGATCCTGGGATAGAAAATGTCTCAATTTCAGGAAACATATTAATCACCAGTTGAGGCGGTAGTTTGGAACAGAAGGGGATAGACATTGTTTACATGTCAGTTATAATGTAACACGGAAACAAAGGAAATCCTTTTAAAATATGACATTTGAATTTGTATGTGGATGCCTGCAGTGTTTGATTAAGATGTATCTATTGTCGCTAATCAAAACATGAAATGTTGTTGTGGTATTCTCCTGATTTATGATATCAATCAGGCTACAGACTTGAACTCTGTCTTTATTACAGAGAAACACAGAAACAGACTTTGCTCTTTCTCTTTCTTCTCATCCTGCTTGGAGACACCATGTGGCTTTCATTTCGCTCCCTGACATCATTCTCCCCTACACAAGGGGATTGTGGAACACAAGGCTGTACACCAATAATGGCACAACACCCCAGTTCTCCAGCTCCTGACCCCCACCCCCAGGGGCTTCGCCATCTCGTTCTGGCCTCAACAGCATAAGGAGAACAGACTTTGCCCTTATTCCTGTCCCCTTTAACTTCAGTCCACCCCAATAATTCTCTTTGTTTCTGTTCCAGCACAAGTACCATTATTCAATGTGTAAACATAGGCTTATTTCTCTGGAAATATGAGACTGCCTACCACAAGTTTAATATTATATGAATTGTATGCTTAGTAATGGCAATAGATCAAATTATGTTAGCACATATAATTTGTGTTTTTATTTTTCCCAAGGAATGTTTTTTTAGGATTTCCCATGTGCATTTAGCATGTTTCTTTTGTTGTTTTTTTTACTAAACTATATCTGAATATTTCCCGCTGTGGTGTAAAGAGACCTATAATCAAAAGTAGCTTGCTACTGCACACACACACACACACACACACACACACACACACACACACACACACACACACACACACACACACACACACACACACACACACACACACACACACACACACACACACACACACACACACACACATTGTTCTTCCTGGTGCAGGAAAACAGTATTTCCATACATGGATGAAAAGGAGATCATAAAGTTTATTTTGATTTCAAACCAAATCTTCTCAGGCATCTCTCAGCGCTACTCAGACAGCCGATGAAAGTGTCTGTCTTGAGGGAGCCCTTTTTCTCTGTGTTTTCTATTTGAAGTGGGATCACAGTAGGGCCATGTGTCTCCCTGGCTCAGTTGCTGATGGAGAAACACCCTACTTCCCCTCCTCCTTCCCCCCCTCCTCTCATCTCCTTCGATGATGGCTAAGGAGCCCTTGCTGACTGCAGATAAAACTTGGAGAGCAGAGAAGAGGGAGACATAGGAGGGGAAAGGGGAAATACGGAAATCCCCACTCTCTTTTTCAGTCTGAGCAGTGGCTGCAACTGTCTTTAATTGGCACACATAATAACAGAGGAGATACTTTTAAACAGCATTGTGCACACCTAAGCATTTTTAGTGAGTCAGTGTAATTGGAAGATGCACCAACTGCATTTTATAGTAGCTATGAAATGATGTGTAATTAAGCAAATATCATATTTACCCTTCTATATATGTAATTAATCCCAGAACAAAGCTTATCTGCATTTGTGTGTCTGTGTGTGTTTGGGGGAGAGAGCTCACACATGTCTATGCATCTCGCTGAGTTTATGTGTCCATATGAATCAGCTGCCACTCATCATTATTAAATAAGACAAGTGAGAAGTAGATGGAAAAAAGGTTCGGTATATACACTGTTTACTCTATCACTTTAAATAGCCATCTAACTCTGTCAGCTAAATAAGTGGTAGCAGATTTGACTTCACATAAAGAAAGAGCTGATTGTTTGGGAGCCGGTCCAACACTTGTAGAAAAGTTGGAGTGGGACGTGAATGTTCTGTCCTTGATTTAACTTCAGCTTAACTCAGAAGCTATGAGGAGATAGAGGAGAATGAGTGTGTGTGAGAGAAAAAGACAGATAACTCCAAGTGTGTGTGGATTAGATAATTACAGGAAGCATGTCTGAGCCCTGGCAGAACACCACTGCCACATCCCCTCAGTCTCTGCCACCTAACCACCCGAGCTCTAATTCTACTCAAACAAACAGTCGTCTGTTTCCACCGTGGAAATCTTAATAGCAACAAAATATACACACTCACCCACTCCACTGTGGATATCTAATCCTATTTTAAACAAATAAAACCTTCCGTGGAGTGTATGCTGTTGCTATGAGTCATCTACAAAATAGGATAAACACTCACTCCTTCTATCTTGAGGATCAAGTATCACTAAAAATATACAGATGCTAGAAAAATATATCATACAATTACCCCCTGCAATCCCAGTATATAGAGACACCTCAGCATTGTTTGAGGTAGTTGCAAATATTGCAGTCTCAGTCTTTTTTCCTTTCTTCATGTAAAGGGAGTCTGCTCAGGAATAGTGCCTGGATGGCATTAGGTGTGCATGTTATAGAACATATTTGAGAACACAGCCCATGCCATGCTAGTAGCCCACAATAAATCTTATCACAAACCTTACTTGTCTGCTTAAATCTGTCTGAAGTTTCAACAATTCTGCTAACACACTCCAGATCCGGCTTTTTACTTTTACAAGGACATGAAGGCCAACCCGTTTGTGCCTTAATGAAAGCTTTTTCAGGCCAGTGTATCTCACAGGAAGTGTACACCTCTGGGGCTTCATCATTTAGTTTAAATCTTTCACCCTCAACCCTGTTTACAGAGAGCAGGTATAGACTCGGTGCCTGTCAGGTTCTATCAAGTTTTGCATGTGTGCATGCACATGCAAACTGATAGGATTTCAAATCATCTAAAGGAGGACTCACTGGGAGTAGCGTTAAGAGAACGGTCCATTTCCTGTCTGATAAAACTGCTTCTGCCTGGTATAAAAGGCAGTGTACATCAAACGGCTCTCCCAATAATCACAGCATTTTTCCCAGGACTCATATATCACATTTCTACCCTGATTCTGAGGAGTATCTTTATGGTTGAGCTATGTCAAAGGTTAGCAGTAGTCCTCATAGCATTTTATTGGTATATGTTATTTGGGAGAGCTGCTTTGAACTGCGCTATGTACTCATTTATGAATTTTTAGTGATGATAAAAAACAATATGTAGGTCTATAACTGAACCTGTGACACACACTGTGTAAGTGTAGCTGAATTGAGCGAGAGGAGGCATAGATGCCACATGGGAGGCAGAGATGGGATGAAAAGATAACCCTACTGTTGCTCTCCACCATTCTCTGGGGAAGTGATGAATCAGAAACACATGTTGCAATGTGCCCTTGGCCATGAGAGCAGTTGGAACTTAAGCATGTGGACCAGAGTCAGAGATCCCTTGGGGTAGAGGTTTGGTCAAATTAGATCTTGCTGGTAGCCAAGAAGATATGGTTTCCATTGAAAATGTGAATTTTAATCTTGCTTCTTGTTTGCTATCTAGCTAAATATATATTGTGCCTCTGTTGTGTTGTTATAATTTCTATCTTGGTGTGCTATTATCTCTGCAGAGCTTTGGCAGCTAAACAGGACCTGGGTGTTTCAGGGGCATGGAACAGCTCTTCAGCCCCAGACCATGCTGCTGGATGAGGGCCATGAAAGGCTTTATGTGGGGGCCAAGAATGCTCTGTTCTCCCTAAGTCTGGACCGGGTTAACACACACTACAGAGAGGTAGGCATGCTTTCATCACCTTGCCTGCCAGGTAGTGAGACATATTGATCTATTTCACCCATGAGGCAACATATAGATAGATAGATAGATAGATAGATAGATAGATAGATAGATAGATAGATAGATAGATAGATAGATAGATAGATAGATAGATAGATAGATAGATAGATAGATAGATAGATAGATAGATAGATAGATAGATAGATAGATAGATAGATAGATAGATAGATAGATAGATAGATTGATAGATAGATAGATAGATAGATAGATAGATAGATAGATAGATATTGTCATTGCATATAAAAACACAACAACATTTTGTTTGCAGCACCAAAGATCAGTATAAAAGGGCATAAATAAAGGTTAAAGTAATAAATAATGCACAGATAAGTAACACAATAATGAATAATAAATAATGCTCAGGTAAATTGCACTTGTCCATCTAACTTTATTGCACTTGTACATCGTATTGCACTTGTCCATCTAACTGTATTGCACTTGTACTGTTCATCAGGTTAGTGTATGTGTGGTTTTCATGAGAGTAGTGTGTGTTTATGTTTGAGGAGTGAATTCACAGCTCTTGGAAAGAAGCTGTTTTTGCTGGTTCTGGCCAAACTGGGTGTTTATGTGTATGTCTGTCTGTGTGTACATATACATGCAAATGCTATATAACTGTGCTTTGATTGAGTTTATAAATTAGAAACTGAAAAAGCAAGGCACAATATGCCTCAAAAGTATTAGAGCAATAAGTTTACTCATATTCTTAAACTGCAGAGGAGACAATATTGTTTGGTCAAGTTATGAATGATTCAACTAACTTTGTTAATGTTTTAGTTTTCCTTGTTGTAGTTTAAAATGAAATAATACTGTTGTAAAAAGGAATATAACTGTCTTTCCTCCCTGTCAGATCCAGTGGGCCAGTACTGAATCTCAGATAGAGGACTGTTTGATGAAGGGGAGGGAAAAGGTAAGGGACTCTCTTTACAGCACAGTAAAATATTACTGACAGCATGTCTGCATATGTTATTATCTGGGCGTTAGTATGACTGAGGTTTACTATCAATAGCAAAGCATAAATGCCCAGTTGGTAATGTAATTTAACTTTATGTACAAATATCATAGTATAATTGATTTATTCCAGACTGTGGGCAGATCACTTATACAGATAGATACTGTCAGCATGACAGCATGTCTTGATTTACATATCTCACTATGCTCATTAACCTTTGTTTAACCTTAAGTATTGGTATTATTGATGATGCAGTAAAAGCCTGGCATTTTCCCATTACCCCATCTTGGCCTCAATCCTCCCTCATGACCCTTCTATCACCCCCACTGCCAACCCACTCTACCCACCCACTGCTTAATTTCTGTATCTCCTCCAACAGCCGGAGTGTGCAAATTACATCAAGGTCTTACAGCAGTACAACCAGACCCATTTACTGGTCTGTGGAACAGGAGCTTTTAACCCCATCTGTACCCTGGTCAGGGTGGGACACTTTGGGCAGGTGAGTCCGAGTGACTGAATTTGGTTTAACAGCCAAATATTTAAGTTATATTTTACAAAGTCAAACAGCACAGTGACCTGACTTTTTGGTCTGTTCACCTACTGTGGAAATGTCTTATTATGCAGTCTTATCATGCACCAGATTTTCACTGTCAAGGACTAGGAGATTTATGTGTTATGCAGACAGCCAAATTTCACATTGTACTCTTTCATTCTACACTCTATTCTCTTACATTATGAAAACGTTGTGTAGACAGCTGTGACCTGAGCTCTTAAACTCTTAGCACATGCTACTGCAGATGAGTTTATCCTCCTAGCAACAAAGAGTGATATGAAGCAGAGTTGGAAAATACGGTGAGAGGGTGGAGGTTTGGTTTTTTTCTTGCAGGGAAGAAATTATCTGCCACACGGTTTTCATTTTTATTATAAAAAGCTAAAGCTACCACTGGTCAGGTAAAACAGGCCAGGTGCTGCTTTCTGTAGGAGGGAAATGGAGGACAGAGAAGACTAATGTTCTGTCTCTGTACTCTGAGGTCATTTCCAGTGTGTATGTCAGGAATGTTTGTGCATACTGGAGTGCATGCAAAATGACCTGCATACATCTACTGTATATGAGCAAGATTGTCTAGGGTATGACACATATTTCCCAGATGTCACTGAGCAGCCCTTAGGTGTGTGTGTGTGTGTGTGTGTGTGTGTGTGTGTGTGTGTGTGTGTGTGTGTGTGTGTGTGTGTGTGTGTGTGTGTGTGTGTGTGTGTGTGTATTTATCTGGTCTGTGAATTTAGAGGGAGAAAGGAGAGAAGAGACCTTTTCACCCTGCATTCCTTCACTGGTTCAGTAGGCTGACCAGGCCAGTTACACCTTTCAAACAGGAACCACAGTCAAACATCACTCATATCATTGGAATGCTCATAACTGGATCAGCTTTGGCTGGTTGCTTTATGTTTATAGAACCAAATCTCTCTTTAAGCAGTGCATTGCGTCACATAAATTTCACACATGCTGTGTGAGATTACATCTTGTCTAGAATTACCATTGAGTCTGAGATGAATAATATATATGTAACAATAAACTATGATAGAAAATACTATTGCCATATGTCACAGCAACCCTTGACTAAAATACTGAATATTTATGCCTACTGGTTCAAGCATTTTGATACAAAGCACCCCACATTTCAGAGTATTGCATTTAGGGTGACACTGCTTCAACTTTATTTTACATATTTTCTGTTTTCCGTTTCGGTAGTTTGCATTATATGATGGATGAGTTTAACCCAGAGGCTGACTTCTGTTACAGTCACGCAGGGTTGTAGTCACAGCACAGTGGGGTTTCTGTTCTTCTCATAAATCAATGACATCCTCTCTGATCTGCTAGTGACAGTCATAAACACTGTGGTGGTCCACAATATATGAGTTAATTCTATAGGGACTTGATGTCTGTGTGTGTGTATGTGTGTGTGTGTGTGTGTGTGTGTGTGTGTGTGTGTGTGTGTGTGTGTGTTTATCTGGTTCTGTGTTTCTGCCACCTGCTGTGCAAGGCATCAAGATCAGAAGAGTAAGTAGTTAACTCACTGTGATATAGGAGCATAGCAGAGTTGGTTATACAGACAACAGTCCTTCATTTGGTCATCCATCACTCCTTCCCTCATCTATCTTCATTGTTCCTTCTCATCCATCACTTTTTGATCACTCCTCTCTCTAATTTACCTCTCTCTCTCCACCTCCTGTGGTTTGTCTGGATGTTATTAAAGGCTTTGCATGGGTACATCTTTTGAATGTGTGCTTGTGACGTTTATGTTTATGCATATGCATATTTGTTTGGGAATAACTTTGAACCGTGTACTTTCCTGTGTGTGTTGTTCACAGGATAGGAGGTTTGCTCTTCAAGAGGAAAGTATCACAAGTGGCAGAGGACGTTGTCCATATGACCCCAACAGTCCCTGCACATCTACACTCTCCAGTAAGAAACTTATCACTCATCAGCTCACCAAACATTGTGAGACTACATTTTATGTTTTTATTTCAGTCGGTATTAATAGATAACATCCCTCTCCACTTTGGAGAGGTTTGCTCACTTTGTTGACGTCTAAGCATTCAATACTGCCATCTTGTGGTCCTTTTTCATGCCCGCATTTTAATCACAGTAAATGAGGTTGCAGTTTTGATAACAGGTCTTATTTAGTTTTTAATTGATTTTGTGTTTGCATGTGTGTGTGTGTGTGTGTGTGTGTGTGTGTGTGTGTGTGTGTGTGTGTGTGTGTGTGTGTGTGTGTGTGTGTGTGTGTGTGTGTACATTAGGAGGAGAACTGTATATTGGCCTGTACACTGACTACTGGGAGAATGATGGAGCTTTGTGTCGACTTAACAGCCAGACGTTCACACGCACTGAGAGAGATGACAGGCAACAACTCAATGGTTGGTGTACATTACAGAATGATCACATGTCCTGTACAGTCTAGTGTAAATATTTGATAACACATCCTAAGTATGTTTTCAGAAAATAAATACTTAAATTATTTTTCCAGATCTGCATAACCATAAAAGACATGAAATGAATATGAATTTTAACAGCTTATAATAATCATACTGTTTGCTTCACTTAGTCACGTCCACAACCTCCACTTCTTAACTTCATACTAACTTTATGTTTCACTCTAGGCCTTTTTGTTACAAATTCTACTTTCCACAGAACCTAAATTTGTGGGGTCAGCAGTTATTCCAGACAATGATGACAGGGATGACGATAAAGTTTACTTCTTCTTCACTGAACGAGAGATGAATGCTGAGGGGACAAACAAGGCTGTCTATACCCGCGTTGGACGAGTCTGTGTGGTAAAAATTTGAATGCTGTACTATATGCACCTTTTATGGACTTAAACCAGCCAAAGCCAAAGTACAGACAATGCTGTCACAATATATATCTCCCTTCATCTCTCAGAACGACCAGGGAGGACAGAGAATGCTGGTGAATAGATGGAGCTCTTTTCTGAAAACTCGTCTTATTTGCTCTGTGGCTGGACCCAGTGGCATTGACACACACTTTGATGATCTTGGTAGGGCAACGAGGACACCTTTTTTGCATGCCATCAGATTTATGATTATTAAACTGTGTGCTTTTTAGTATCCAGTCTAAACAGAATCAAGGATTTTTGTTGCTGTGTATGTCTGTCCTGGAGTAATGGAAACAAATATTTAGTTATAAAGGAACAGATCTCAATACATGAGATCATTTGATGTGCAGCCAACACAATATATTACATTTAATGTAACGGGACTATTACCTCAGAATAATAGTCACCATTACTACTTGTTCAAATTATGTGCACATCGCTTACAACTTTAACAAACAAGACTAGACAAGCACAGTTTTGCTGGAGTTTAAGTGAACACAGATTAGTGACCGTAAACATAAATTACTCAGAAACCACTTGCCTGTTCAGTCGTGCTCTCACACTCATTGAAAGCAGCAGTAAAATTAAACACCTGCAGACAGACTGTGGGGGGACGCAGAGCAGTCAGTGTTGGTGACTCTCTTCAAGGGAAAGTAGCTACATACACCACGTACAAAGTCGACTAAGTTTTATGACTATATACATGTTAAAATGAAATTAGGCACAACCATGTTTTAAGCTAAAGTCATTATTAGCTACAACACACTCAAAATAACAATATTAGCATGTTGACGTCTTTAGCAGGTAACGTTTACCATTTTAACGATGACAATAGTTCTCAAGAAAACAAATACAAAAAACTGCTAGTGAGGCTAAAAAAACATCAAATCTTCATTTTGTCTTTCAGAGGATGTCTTTGTGCTCAGAAACAAGGATGAGAAAAACCCAGAAATATTTGGCCTATTCAGCACAACAAGGTGAATGCAGGATGACATCAGCATTTCATTATACTGGCCCAATTTTGTTATCCTTCAAATTACTGATAAAACCTTCTTTGCAGTGCCGTGTTTAAAGGCTATGCTGTGTGTGTCTATCACATGGAGGACATCAGAGCAGCTTTTAATGGTCCATTTGCCTACCGAGAGAGACCTGAGCATCGCTGGTCACCTTACGAGGACAGAGTCCCCTACCCACGACCTGGATCTGTGAGTGTTAATGTCTGAATGAAGTCTTATTTATGAGATTTCATTTCTTGATGCCCCAGCATTATGCATTCACAGCACTCTCCTTTAGTCTGTGGCCATGACAGGCATCCTTTGAGAGGGACAGTGTTGTGAATATGTAGGGCAGTCTGGTGAATGTCAGCACTGTTGTAGCTACATCAGCAGGTCATGCAGGCACAGTCTGAGCTAGACTAAAACATGTCAGCTTTTTTTTCTACAGTGCAGACAGCGCCAATGTATTTAATGACCTGCCTCTGTCTTGGCCACTGCTTCTTCTTTTACTCTCTCTGCATCTGTCACACCATCTCTTTAACAGTGTGCCAGTAAAGTGAACGGCGGTGGCTTCTCCAGCTCTAAGGACTTTCCTGATGAGGTTTTGCGGTTTGTGCGTTCTCATCCTGTGATGTATCGTCCAGTCCTTCCCCAGCATCATAGACCTGTTTTGCTGCAGACAGAGCCAGGCAGGAGAAAGCTGACCCAGATTGCAGTAGACAGAGTCCAAGCCCAGGATGGACACTACCATGTCCTCTACATCGGCACTGGTATATACACACTGCAAATAATTCATATTTACTGCAAAAAGCTTGATATATGCAACAAATGTGTATACCAGTCAAATAAAATTAAAGGAGGTGCTTTTAACTTTTAATACACTTGACATAACATTTTTATGGCATACAGTCACACTTTAAAAAAATATTTGGTGGCACTGAAACCTGTTGCATGCTAAGATAATTTTGAATATGAAATTGATTGTGGAAATACATGTAATTAATTTTGTATGTCAAGGCAACTATATGAATTGTGATTAGCTGTCAAATTTTGGTCTAAGCAGCATTGTAACATTCATGCCAAGTGCTTCTTCTTTTCATCAGATGACTCAGTGGTGTTGAAAGTTATCACCATCTATAACAAAGACACAGACACTATGGAGGAGGTGCTGCTGGAAGAGCTGCAAGTATTCAAGGTAGTCTATTCTTAGCTACAAGATGTGAAAGCAAAATACTTTGTAACCAGACAAATTCAGCATTTTACTGCATACTCCATAAGAGCACTGAATTACTGATTCACTACATTTACATCATGAGGGGAAATCATGCATTGTGTGATACGAATATACCCGTTTTTCTTAGAGCAGTTTCATTTGAAAACTAGTTTTCAAGTTTTCAAACTAATTTTCAAGTTTTCAAACTAATTTTCAAGCTGCCATTTTAATTACAAAACTGATTTTGGATGGATAGATTCATGACGGGAGGGCACATGTGACATAAAACTTTATACCAGCTTTATGCTCTTTTGATGAAACACTGTTTCAGTATCATTGTTGAATACAAGCAAAATGTTGTCTATTTGCAGGTGCCAGCACCAATAAAAGAGATCATAATATCACCTAAAAGGGTAAGAGGAGCATTTGAATACCTGCAATTCTGTTGTTTAGCCACAAGATGATAACATTGCTACACTATGCTTTACTTTGCATTGACATTAACAATTTAGATGTACTGCAACCTACTTTTGTTAAGTTGCCCTGCTAGATGAGGTGATGACAGAGAGTACATGTTACGTTTGATTACAGTTAAATTTTGACTTTATATCAATGGATCATGTTCTTGGGTCCACAGCAACAGCTGTATGTGGGGTCAGAAGTGGGTGTGGCCCAGATCAGACTGCATCAGTGTGACCTCTATGGCTCAGAATGTGCTGATTGTTGTCTGGCCAGAGACCCCTACTGTGCTTGGGATGGCCTCACCTGTTCCAGATTCTACCCTGCTGGAGTCTACACAAAGAGGTAACAGCACACAGCTCTGAGATAGGGCCTGTATTTATTCCCTGCAGATACATGTGTTTGTGTGTGATATCAGCTGTTCACACCTTTACTAGTAAACCTCTGTTCCATCAAAGCGTCTTGCCCTGAATCTCACAACACTCTACTGCCAGACCACCGAGTCATTATCACAGGCACTGAGAGACATGACAGCCAGGTGTTATGCAATGCTGTTCAGTATGCACTTGATCACCACCCTTCTTTCTCTTTCAGTTTTCCCCTCTCTCTTTTTCCCTCTTTGCTTTCTTTCTCTCCCTCCTTTTACTGATCTCTCACGATGTCATCACATGTTCAAAATTACTATCACTTTACTTCCCTTTTTTCCATCTCAGCAGACGATTCAGACGGCAGGATGTTCGTCATGGCAACGCCGTCCAGCTGTGCAATGGAATGCAAATTGATGGTTAGTGTATGAAGTGTGTGTTGGGGGTATGAAGTGTGTGCGTGGACTCGATTGTGTGTAGTCATTTGTATCTCAAAATGTCCTCAGACGAATACTGTAAACTGCAAGGAAATGATGCAGTTCTTCAGAAGCACTAGACTGAATATAGATATTCTTAAGGTGTCATTGCAGTTGGCTGAGGTGAGGTTAGTGTGGTTTTATAATGGAAGTAGACTGTGACAGACAATCCGCTCCTTGCCATCTCCCTTGCACAGGAACATTTTGTTTTAATCTTTTATGATGCGTATGTGTATGTTTGTTCACAGATGAAAAATGGCACAGAGCCGAGGAGAGGCTGGTGTACGGTGTCGAGAGCAACAGCACTTTACTTGAGTGCGTTCCTCGATCACTTCAGGCCAAAGTCCTCTGGTTCTTACAGAAAGGTAGAGAGAAACAAGAGGTGAGTTTTATGCTCCAGCATATGTTAAGAAATACAAACGTGAACATACAGAAGACATATTACACTACAAACACATGAACAAATGACATGAAATTATCACTACATTAGAAAATATGCTCCTGTTACAAACCAATACCGAATTCTTCCTCTCACTAGTCTCACTAATCATGCAGATAGTTTTGATTTGACTTTAAGCTGATCCTTCTGCTGCCACAGTTAGTTGGCAGTCAGTGAAGCAAAAATTGACATTTATTTTCCTGAGGACATTGTTTCTGTTTTTCAAATGCAATGTTTCATTGCACTGAGCACTGCAAACAAAAATCTGTTCTCCCTTGAACTGGTTTTGGCACTCCAGCAATATATACAGTATTTCTCTTTATGATATCTCAAAACCTTCGAAAATCATTACAAATAAATAATAATTTAAATATTTGTATCTTAAACAGTGAGATTTAGATATGAAAAAACTGGTAGTTATATATCTCGCAGAACCCTAAGTACAGAAAGTACTATTGAATGACTTAATTTGTCCTTTTTTAATTAAAATTCTTCTTAGGAGAATAGCAAATTCAGCAGCAGTTTTGCTGTTTTCTAAATCACTAGGCTAGGCCTTAAATAATGGTCACACTACTGACTAGAAAAGTAATAATGTTCTTTTGTTTTGTTTTTTCTTTTGTGTAGGTTCGAGGTGATGAGCGGGTTATAATGACCTCCCACGGGCTGCTTTTCTTACGTGTGAGAACCTCTGATGCTGGTGTGTATGTGTGCCAGACAGTGGAACATGGATACGTGCACACATTATTACGTATCACTCTACACGTGCTGAAAGGGGAGAGGGTGGAGTCAGCAATCCACAGAGCTAATGATGGAGAGGTAGAGAAAACTGGAGCTTCATGCCACCCCCCCTTGGGCCCCCTACCAGGCCCTAGCATCAGCCCCAGGGCTTTAGTGCCATCCTCGGTCCCAGGCCCCCACTCCAGGCTGTGGTACAAGGAGTTCCTCCAGCTGATTGGCTATGGGGATGCCCAGAGAGTAGAAGAGTACTGTGAGAGAGTGTGGTGCTCAGATAAAAAACGTAAAAAGACCAAAAGAAGATATGTTCCCCTGGGTGGCGAGAAGAGAGGGAAAGGGAGGGGAGAAGAGAACTCCCACAGAGCACCCAGGCACACTTTGGACACCTGAAGAGAACAGAGATTAACTGCACATACACACACAAACATACATATGCACACGTACATAGTCTAAAGGTCGGGCTAACTCAGTATTTGCACCATGTAAAAGGTTTTCACTTTGCTTTCAACAAGAGCAGAAACGCACAAACATTTAACACTCAATGGTTTGACTATGCTGTTACTACTTATTTAAAAAAATATAATTATCTGGTGCAAACTCTGGGTGAATACTATTAATGTCAGTGTCGGTGCAAAGCAGAGGCCTTGGATGGAGATTGATGACTGATTAAACGACGTTGCCTCTGATCTGAACAGGCAGAACATATATATCAGCTCCTGTGGACTGACCGAGCCCAACCCAGCTCTCAATCCAAACGCACACAGAGACTGCATCAGCAAATCGCTGCTCCATCTCTCATTATGGTTCAATATGACTCTTACTGTATATGTTATGAGAGAAAACAATATGTTAAAAAAGTAAAGGCCTTCTTTTTTTTCTTTTTTTTTTGGTACAATGATAACTTATTTTCTTGGTTTCTACTTTGAGTTCTGTAGTTGTTTAGATGTCATAAACTGGAAAAAAAAATATTGTTGTTTTTGTACAGTGAAAAATGCTTTGAGCTCTAGGATACTGCTAATTTGATTTTAATGTGGTCACGGCTGTGGTGTGTGTGGTTACAATGGCCACAATTCATACAGTAAGATGTTGCAATGCCACTATTATGAATATTTGAAACATGTTTTAATTATAATTATGCCCTCAATGAAAGTACTATTTAAGCACTTGTAAACCCTGTTACAGTAAACCAGTGGATATTATTGTTATTGTAAGTGTCTACATTTAGATCTATAGTTGTGATCAAATGTACCAACAGTATGATGTGTATTGTATATTGTATTCTATCTAAAATTAAGGGAAGTCTTTGTGTGCACATCTGGTAACTATCATTCAAAAACGCATCCTTCTCCTCATCCTCCTCCTCTTTTTCTCCCTTACTATCTCTCTCCATCTCTCTATATGGCATTACTTCTTCAACCTCCGCCCATTTGTTTGTAACAATGTCGGATTTATAATTGCCACCACAGACAGAAATGTAGAATACCACAGAAAAACAAATAAATGTTAGGTTGACCATACAGGCTTGTCATTAGTAAAACTGATGAGTCAGCCTCATGAATTTATAGCTAATCCTGAGATTGACATTAAATAATCTGATGTCAAATTTAAAAGCATTGTAATGGATATGCTAATAATAGAGTCTGGGGGATCACATCTTGTTCAATGTCATGCCTTACTTATCTCTTAGTTTTGTCACTTTGTAGTTTGGATCTGGCTGTCTTTTCCACATCCATAATGTGGTGAAAAAATAGCTTGGTCTCTGTCAAGGCCATATACCCTATCTTCACTCATCATTCTCTTTGAATGTTTTTGAAGAGTTTTGACTTTGACTGAAAATGATGTGTCTGCTATACCCCTTATAAAAAACCTGCCATTAAAAAAAAGACAGACCATCCTTCCCTGGTGTCATCTCTGTGGATTAGCCATCTACAGTATAATGACAAAGTATACTCCGTGCATCTGTGGACACACATACACATACACACACTGACCGATGCACACACATATTGAGAGACTGAGCCAATAAAGCGTAAAGAGAGGAGAGACAGCCTTGTTCAGTCACCACTAAAATATGAATAGTACTAAACAGATATTTTATTACACTCCTACAATTCAAATTAGACTACAACACTTCTGTAATCTTTTTATATTGTTTTGCATTCAGCACCTTCTTGTTGTGGTGCTGTAGGTTGTGTTATATTTGGAAAAAAGCTGTATGCCAGTGAGTCTCAATGTGCTGTACACTGGGAAACCATACTCATTCAAATTCTGTCTAGGTCTACCTGAGTGGGTGGGGTGCTGAAGGCATCTGAGAATGGAATTCATGCTGCTGATTTATTCCACATGGCTACCATAGCAACAGGCTCCGAACCAGTTCAGATGCCCCCCTCATCAAAGCTCCTTCCTCTCTCTCTGTCAAGTTTAACACATTTTACTCCGGCCCCTGGGCCCCTCTAGCCATTGGTCCCTGGAGCCACTCATATATCACACTCTAATGTATAAGATTAGTTCTCTTACTTTAGCCAAAAGGTGCCCTCTTTTGCTCTGGAACTAAAGCTGGCATTTGACTACAGGATGGATCTTCTGACCCCGCAGACAGACATCATCTGAACAGCTTTGGGACCAGATGCAAAAATAGCGCTCTAATCCGAGCTGAATGTATTTCTTCTAGAGATCATACATTTCAAGGTTCAAGAGGTCAATTAAATGAAATGCTGTAAATCTATTCATTGATCTTCAAAGTGATCAAAAGGTCAAAGGCCACTTCATTAAACAGGTTGCAGTACGAGTTTACGGCATTGTGACAGTGCTTATCCTTTTTGTCTATTGGCACTCTCTCCCTTTTTTGCCTGCCACCTTTGTTGCCCCCACACTGTACTGTTTCTATCAGGATCCAATGCAGCAGAACGCTTCATTGCAAATGAAAATGTCAGGGAGGGATGGAGAGGTTATGAGGCAGTGGAAAATGAACATTGGAATTCAAACAGTAATCGTCTCTACAGCTAGTAACATTTCATATGTCATTGGGTACTGCATGTGTACTAGATTTTGTGACTTTTATATGCAATTGCATAGAAACCCGGATGGTAATGTCATTAATAAGGATGAAAGCCCACTAAATATCAAGAGATAGCTCTCTCTCTCTCTCTCTCTCTCTCTCTCTCTCTCTCTCTCTCTCTCTCTCTCTCTCTCTCTCTCTCTCTCTCTCTCTCTCTCTCTCTCTCTCTCTCTCTCTCTCTCTCTCTCTCTCTCTCTCTCTCTCTCTCTCTCTCTCTCTCTCTCTCTCTCTCTCTCTCTCTCTCTCTCTCTCTCTCTCTCTCTCTCTCTCTCTCTCTCTCTCTCTCTCTCTCTCTCTCTCTCTCTCTCTCACACACACACACACTCTTCTTCCTTTGATTACTGTTATCAGTGACATGCAAGGCTAACCTTACACAAATCTTAAACACACCCCTGTGGCAAAATATTTCTTGCATTCATAGCATTCACTTCACATTCACTTCATAAACTCTGTCTCTTTTTACTTCCATTCTGACCTGTAAGATACAAACGTTCATATTCTAGATTACAGTTTTCGGTTGCACTACAATATTTTAATATTTTCACAAAGTTCACCTTTTTAGATTTGCACAGGTACAACAATTCTATGGTAATTTTAAATGTTTTTTTTATCAGTTGCTCCATGAAGAAGAAGAGGACAGAGCAAGCCTTTGTTTTTATTTCCTGATGTTCTCAACATATAGGTGCGCCAAGTGAAGGTTAAACATCAAACACAATACTCTCGTCACTGATAACAGCTCTGATAAGAACAAGGGGACTATTATCAGTGGAGGCACAGGCAGTAGCTTGTCCTGCATATCAGGTTAGAACAAAACTGAGTTTTTAAAGTAAGGTAAGTGTATGTGTCACTAATAAACATGATGATGACACAGACACAGAGATATAGATGCAAATACACAAAGGGAATTCAAAATGATATAGCCATCAGCGCACTGTACACACACAGCAGTATGTCAACATGTACTATATGTTATCTCGCTGACACAGCTGTCACTGAGGTACTGTATCCCCCTCAGCAGTTCAGTGCATTAAATAACCAGCACCGGGACATGTTGGACTGACCCCTGCAAAATGTAATTGTCCTGCACACTGTTGCATGTGTGTTTTTTTTATGTATGTCTCTGTGATGGCCCTGTATTTATAAAAGGGTTTGTATGTATAAAAGATGCCTACAGCTCATCATTCTGTAATGTTTCCCACAGGTCCCATACGTCACAACACACAAGAGGCTTGGAGAGGACAGCCAAGGGAGCAGCAAAGATGGGAGCTGTATATCACCTGGCTTTTTCCTACTAGTGATAGCCAAGGGATGGCAGAGATGGCTGAGTTATTCAGTGAGAGAGAAAGTGTGAAGTGAGCGAAGCAGTGATAAAGGAAAGGAGCAGGGGAATATGTACGTGGAGAGGTATGTGATGTGGAGCCCTGCATGCTCCACTCCTTGGGATTTTGCCTATCCTGGGACTATCAAGTCTTTGAATTATATTGCTGCCATATCTAGCAACCTGAACTCTAAGTCTCTAGTCTCTAAGTCTGTGGAGAGAATTGGGACAGGTAGATGATGCAAGTGAGAAACACAGACGCCCCAAATACGATGAAAGCGAACAAATGTCAGGTATAAATTAGTGATGCTGTTTAGCACAGCTGAAAAAAAGGTTTCAGTGTCATGTGTTTATTTGTGAAATGCAGTTCCAGCAGAGTGTTTATGATAATTTGTATTATGTAAAACCACTCGTGCAACTTTGTTTGGGTGCATTTGTCTCTGTTTGCATGCATTAAAAGTACATAATGTCCAGTGTAAATAATGCCCATTCCACGAATGTGTGTGCATGTGTGTGACGCAATGAGTGCTGTGTCATTAATCTGGGTGTAATCACTACACTTGTGTCCCTGTGGGGGGCTGTTCTCCTCTCTAATCCATCTCTTTATCCCTGCAGCTTTCTTATTACATCACTCTGACCTTTGCACTGTGTCAGCCCTAACAGCTGGCCGAGGCTGTCAAATAACAAACAGCACATGCATTCAAGCAACACACCATATTGCTCACTGGGGAAAACAGGAAGAGTGCAAATCAAAAAGTGTGGAATTATACACAAAAAGCCTTACTACAATAAGAATACAATACCGGGTTTTACTTGAGGCTCACTTACAAAACCTTTTTTATGAATACAAGGATATGAAATATGAACGCTTTGAGCTCTACTCTCACAGATGGAGTATAGTGACAATAATTCATTAAGATCTTACTGGAAATCACAAAAGATTTTAATAAAGGCACGCACGTATTGAATAGCCAAGGCTTTGTATTGGATTAATATACTGTAGGCAACTGTGATGTTTGCCTGTTCAGCTGGAGTGAGTTGGTTGTGGACTGAGCTGCTCTACTATGTAATCAATATGCCTACCTTGATACTCTCTTTTTTCTGTCTGTTATCTATTTGGAAATTAGTTCTAAGCCAGTAACCATGACTAAGCATGAGAAACTGAAAGGGAATATGTGAACATGAACATGTTTATGTATCTTTATCTGCAAAAAAGAAAAAGAAACAGACAAATAATCAAAAATCCAAACTAATTATGAGTCAGACTACTGCAAAAACATATTAATCCTTCTCTTAAGTGACAAATATCTTAGCACTTTTTCCTCATTACAAAGAGGACATAAATGATAAGGAACACAAAACACAACCTGTTACCCAAAAAACTGACTCAAAGCTACTTAAGGCAGTAAGATGTTACAAGAGCTACCAAGACAGAAATTCAAAAAGTAAGGATATTATATGAGTGATCTCATTAAATGTATTAAGCAGATTGTTCATCCTTTATGACATTTTCAGAAACATTATGCAAAGCTTCTTGTAGTCCACTAATGCTTTGTAAGTGATCACACCATGGTTCTTGTGTCATGATTAAGTATGATTTTCCTCAACTGTAATACATCAAAGATTAACTCTAACAGCTTCATTTTACCCACCAGTGCTTGTTACATGAACCCCTACAATTGCAAAAAAATGGTAAATTTGCCTCAACAGTACAAATTGTTTCTAATTGTATATATTAAAATGTGTTGAAGATCTGCTTGAATTAATTCCCCCAACTCTCCCTCAATCAAAGCACTGGCATTTGCAGCACCAGGCTAAGCTGACAGCATTTCATGACAATGTGAAAAAAGTCAGCTGTGAACTGCATCCCTCCGATGGTATCTCACCATTACAAAGGCAAAAGGCAAATACTATAAACTGTGTATCTTTGTCTGTGGCTACAGATTTCTTTGACATGGAAAAAACGGTAAGACTGTTTCTCCATATTTCAAGGGAATCATGAATGTGTCATGAGTCATGAACAGCTGAGTATTTGGGAGGGAGATTATAGCTTGACCTTCTTAGGCATATTTTTGTGTTCTGTCAGCAGTAATAATACTTTACGTATTTATTGTTGAGTAATCTAAAATAGGATATTTACAATTTTAAAGTGAACTTCAGCATGTGGTGTGTAGTGTTCTGCTCATTGTTAATTTGTGAGATTATGCAACATGCGGTATGTTAAGCAACATCATTACTTAACTTGTTTGTTACAAATGTATTATTATTCACAATTTCTGCTTTTCTGTGTTCATACAATGGTTATTTTGATACCTGTGTGTTTCCATTTTAGTTATGGACTTCTTGGTATTCATAATTTATAGGTTCACATTTGAGTCACATCAGTTTCAACTAACATACAGTATTTTCGGCAGTTATAAATGCACACATTAAAAATAAGTGGCTTATGTCACAGTGCTTATCAGATACCAACACTGCAACAAGTAAGTAAGATTATAGCCAGAAGTTGAATGAATGCATGCATAGACACAGATTCTCTGAATGACTCTCTTCATCTTACCTTAGTTTTATTAGAATACTGTTGATCAATGCTACCATTTTCATAGACTGATCAATTTTCCAGCTTAAGGTTACCCAATCACACATTTAAGCATTGCTTTTATGTTATTGTAACTGTCAGTGAAAGAGGAAAAGTAAAGCATTAAAAATGCATGAAATCTTTTTAAGGTATACATGAATGATGATGCACAAAGATGGAATTCACATTAAAGGGGGATATTCTACTCTGGAAGTGCATGAGCCAGCCATGTGATTTTCAGTTGATCTACACCCAGGAATTGATTTTTTTCTTAGAATTTAGCAACTCAGCCAGCTTGTAGTCAGGTGGGAGATTTGCTGTAACCACGTGTGTGTGAATGGTAGTTAAACTTGAAGCTGAGCTGCATAAACTTGAAAAAAAAAAGATCCTCAAAATGGAATGTTGAAACATTTTACAGGGTACTTTTTCCAGCAAGTACATCAGGCACCCATAACACTGCAATGTGTGTGCATTATAGCAGCAGGCAGCTGGGAGCCTGTGGTAGTTGGTGAATATTTGATGAGAGAATGGATCCTCTCCCTGGGCAGGTTGAGTACAGTGTGCATACTCAATCATGCACACACACACACACACACACACACACACACACACACACACACACACACACACACACACACACACACACACACACACACACACACACACACACACACACACACACACACACACACACACACACACACACACACACACGCACACACGCACACACGCACACACGCACACACGCACACACGCACACACGCACACACGCACACACACACACACAGTAGTACACATATGTACACACACACCAGGTGGTACAGTTTCTCTGCTGTTTCACAGTCTTACGCCAAGCAGGTGCCAATGATGGTGATATTAGAGTATACTGCATAACTCCCAGATGAAAAGCAGACTGGAAAGTGATGCCTCTTATCCTCAACTGTCTCCAGCTTAGAAATCATTGGAACACAAACTCATGCACATGCAAGGTCATCTTCTCTTTCACACTGGTAGCTTTCAAGTGGCAAGAGAGGAATACTAAGAGAGCATCAAATACAAAGACATCCAGAGATTGAGCAATATGTAGTGCACTTGTTCATTCTTCACCAAATTTTAGCATTGCACACTTAAAGGACCCTACCAGCATGTATGCATGTTTTATTGCTTTTTAGAGGTTTGATTGATTTTATTTATTTATTTTCTATGTAGAAATATGCACTTATAACTCAATTTAGCATAATTTAACATCAAATGGTAATACATCTCTAACAAAACAATCAGAGATGATGTTCATTTTGATGCATTAACCCAAGTATCTGTCAGTTCTTTATCATATTGGAGTGAAACAAATAGAAACCTGAGTGGGAAAACACAAATCAAAAATCAAAAATGCATTTTTACATACAAAGTAAGTAGTATGTTATTTTTAAATGAAGTCTATTCACAATTGTAAATGGTGAATAGACTTCAGGGGTTTGAATGCTCTCAGATATGTTGGAAAGTGTAAGTGAATTAGTTAATAAATTATACCTTCCACAAAAGGAGAATCTGAATATTTGTTCACTCATCCCTGCCTTTATTAACAATGTTAGTGAATTAGTCTAGATTTCTCCAAAAGAAAGACAAGCACTATGGGTACAGTATCATCCATGTTAACTGAACAAAGTTTACCTCTGACACTGTACACTGGTGAGGCAGGAGTCTTCTGGTAGTCTAAAACCCCATCTTCTTTTACACCTCTTCAATTATATACAGACTGCTGTCTAGACTTCATCAGAGCACCTCTACAAACATCCTGATGTCCATCTTACTGCAGAACAACAAACAACACTGTGTGCCAAACAGAAATATAGGACTGCACACTAACAGCTATTTAGGTTTTAACTATTTGGTGGAAGGGAGGATACATTTAGTCTGTTTCAGTGATTTTCTGTCCCAGGGTTCATCACACTGTAAAGGAAAAGGAAGAGCATTGCTAAGAAAACATATATGAACATGTAGATGTGCACTGTATTATGTTTTACTTGTGACCTGCCGAAGGGACGGCAGATGTAAATTAGCTTTAACTCTTTAAATCTGTAACTCTGGTACAATATATCAAATGGCAACATTTATGTTTAATATTGTACATGGTCCCTTTAACCCTTTCATGCATGAATTATGATATGATAACAGTCAGGATTTTTCTTTTTTTTTTTTTCATTTCTCTTTAGTCATGAAAAAAACTTCATCATTTTTTCTTTCACCAAATGATATACTATGAAGTGTAACTATGCCATCAAAATCCTTCCATACGTAAGAAAACTGCTTTTGAATAGCTGTCCACTGTGGTGACCACTATGCGTGAAAGGGTTAAAAATAAATAAAAATACATTCAAAAAAAATGTAATCAAATATTAGATACTACTTATTGCTACAAATGTCAGATACATGTGCCACAAGAATGACCATGATGAATTCTAACTCAATGCATATGCCACTTCCAATAAAAATGTACATTAGAATTGGAGCAGCTGCAGCACTGCTACATCTTCCATCCTTCTCTATTTAGAGCATCGTTGAGAATCCTTTTCCACTTGATTCTTGTCCTTACATCTGATGGCTTTTTTCTCTTATCTTTATGGTATTTATCAATTCAGCGCCCTCATTTCCATTATCAGGCCAGATGTATTTTTATCCTGCCCTCTGTTTTCTATTCTCATTTTCATTCTCTCCCATTCTTCTCTGCCAGTCCGTCTGTGATCAGCAGTGATTTCCTGCTCACTGATTTGTAGGATTTGAGGGCGTGAACTGTGTTATCCTTTGAATTCTCCCATGACAAGGCAGCAGTGGGAGGGGCTGGTGGGAAAAGCAAGATAAGAATAGGGGCAGTTGAGATAAGGATGTACTGATGATTTGTGGACACTGTTTCTTTAAGAGTATTTTTAGTATATCAGTGGTCAATCCTCTGAAAAAAAAAAAGGCTCTCGTGGCATGAGAGACTTTTGCAGTTATCTAGCATGATGCTGAGTGAGGAAGGGAGAAGGCAAAGCATATGCTCCCTAAGGATACGCAGTAGACTGCCAAAGCTTGGTAACTCTACCTGCGTATCATGCTTATTCTAACACAATCGAGTTATCAGTCAGTCAATTACATTGTTGAGACGTTTAGAATGTGTTACAAAGTACTGGCTTGGCCTCCAAGGGTAAGCAGGTGTACAAGAGGAAAAGGGACGAATTATGAAAGCTGGCTAACTTAATTTTCTATCCATTTCTATGCAAGAGCTACTGGGACAATGAGCTAATATACAGTATATCCTAGCCATTAATATGATAAAAGCAATATGGCAGATCACATGATGCAATGTTAGTCTTTAAAGCTATACTTAAAAGTCAAATTGATTACAGTCAACTTTTATTTCCTATTTGCTGTTTTGATCCATTCCATTGGTATTTTGGTCCCATCCAGAGAGTAGTGTCGTGAGTCCATATTTTCCCCTCCTCTGGGCTGATATGTAAATTTAATGACACTGGCAAAGTGTGTGTGATCAGGTTACTGTATGGATTACATGGTGACCCTCCCAAACACACAGGCACAGAAACCTAGAGACCTAGAGAGGACAGCAATACACTTCCATGCAGGTCACTGCTCCACACTGCTCCGGCACTGCTCCAGGGAAAACCATGCCGGGGAAAAACTGCTTTGCCTTCCTCAAGGGTCAACGTCAGAGGTGCGACCTTTTGCTAAATATTTATTTTACTAAAATAATTTCCCATAAAAAAGGAAGTTGCAGTCTCATCCATGAGAATTACAGCTGAGGGAGTTAGAACGTGCTATGCAGCATTATGCTCCACTGTGTCGGCTTAATTAAAGAGAGAGCGAGATAAGTACTGCTCCTGAGCTCTGTTTGTTTGAGTGTGTTTGTGTGTGAGCAAACCAGATAGAGAGAGAGAGAGAGAGTGAGAGAGTGAGAGAGAGAGAGAGAGAGAGAGAGAGAGAGAGAGAGAGAGAGAGAGAGAGAGGAGAGAGAGAGAGAGAGAGAGAGAGAGAGAGAGAGAGAGAGAGAGAGAGAGAGAGAGAGAGAGAGAGAGGAGAGAGAGAGAGAGAGAGAGAGAGAGAGAGAGAGAGAGAGAGAGAGAGAGAGATGGGTTTGCGTGTGCCGGGATCAGGCTTAACTGTGCAGTGAAGAATACAAATTCTGTATAGATGTGATGTCTTTCTAATGGTGTATGCCTGAGTGAACAATGGGCAGTGCTGCAGAAAAGAGAACGAAAGAGGTGTCTAGTCAACTGTCAGAAAAGACATGCCCTCATGTCTGTATTAATGTTTGGAGAATGGAATTTGGGGCTCCTACATTATTACTTAGGGTTAATGGACTCCCAGGGCTGCAGGGTGGCTTGGTGGTTTGTATTATTGCCACTCATCAAACAGGTTCTAGGTTCAAACCCAACCTTTAGTTTTTACCTCCACCTGTGGGAGTTGTCTACCATCAAGAGACTTGCAGGTTAGGTTCACAGAAAGCTAAACTACTAAAGCACTGTAAGATTAAAATACATGTCGGTGTGAATACATCTGTCTTCATTTGTACTCAACATCTTTCCATATTATAAGACATCCAGTTTAGAAAGTGGATGGATAGATTTGTCCTCATGGAGATAAACAGTTTAAGGTGCACAATAGTTTGTACTGGATTAATTAGCACACAACATTTTAGCCTGTCATTGCACCAACCCTTTAACAGGCAATATTGTTGTCTTACACTTCTGATGGTTAATATTTATTGTCAAATGCTATACTGAATGTTTGGTGTTGATGCTAAAAGAATGAGGTGACAGTGTAGATTGTGATTACTGCATTTAAACTGACAAGCGGAGAGTGATCAAAAGAAAAGAACATGATAGTACAGAATGTGCTGATTGCCAATATAATGTTGCTGACTTATAAACACAGCTTGCTTATGTTGCAGGATTAAAACCGTTTAACAACATCAAAAACTTTCATGATAAACTCAAATGTTTTGCCATTTGAGGGGTTTACCAAAATTCCATCCCAAGGAACTACAGTCATACATTCTACTTAGGATATAACATTGACAGTGTGTTACAGGAAATTTACCATTACATCTAGTACCAGATAATAAGTAATGACATATAAGGACATTGACCTGAATGTACGTAATTCCTATTCTGATGCTCCTCCCAAACAGGAAGATGATCATTACTTATTATTTCCACCAAAAAGATGTTCAAATACCAGATTGTGAGGATGAGGTAGGTATAAGAAGTCTAAGATTACCTAAAGGATTTCCGCCCTATGCATGAGCCCACAGCAAAGCTACAGCCTATATCCCCAGATGGAGATTGTGCTGATAAATTTTTCCTGTGTGTGTATGTGTGTGTCTGCAAGGAAGCCAAATCTGGCGCTTTCCGTAGAGAAACCATAGCGATTCTACTGCTCACACATCATGGATGACGTAACTCTTCCACACGCCCACACACCACTTGCTCTCCATCCATCCCACACATCTCACACACACTCACCACATACAGAATAGGAATGTATCTACTGTATGGTGTGTGTATTTCTGAATGTGAGTGTATGAGTGTGCGGGGGCATGTGCGTCTGATTGAAGATAAATCCTCTCCTCAGATGATAAGTAATCATTGCTGGTGAATTCTTTCTTTTATGGCAGAAGGTTGATATACACAGGTGAGATTTGTTTCCCCCATTTTCTGATGTATTCTCAGCTTTCTTTTAAATCAAGTTTGCTAAACCTACAAATTGTATTTTTCCAACCAATATACTGGAAGTGTAGAAAGCAAATGCTTTATTTAATGCCTTATATGGCATCATGTGTGCTGTTTGGGTCATGTGAATGTTATGATTATTGTTGTTTAATAGAATTTTTAATTCTATATAGTGGTATAAATGTGCTTTTCAAGGACCATGGTCAATTCATGTTTGGAAAGAAGTCTCAACATGTCTAGTCATCTTACCTGAGCTGATAGAAGAAAAGAAGAAAGCCAGCAAGTTGTTTTTTTCTTCTTCTCTTTTTTACATCACACTGACAGTGGCACTGGATAAGATTGTCCATATTGTCTCTTTACATCACATCTGTTCTGTAGAAAAACTCTTGTGTGAGAAATGCCAGAACAAGAAGGCTGGTGCAGAAAAAAGAGAGAGGTTACAAAACACTGAAGAGGTGCTTTGTGCCAGTGGGTGTTTGTCTTCTATTACATATATCTTCATTAAGTACATCTACTATAATGAAAACAACAGCACTTTTAATTCAGGCCCAAGAGGAAATGCCTACACAGCGTGTGGACTGTGTGTAAATTAATGCACACCAAAGACTGGTGTAATGCACACCAAAGACAGGTGTTATTGTATGTTAGGCTTATAGTGTGGCAGAGGCTAATCTGGAGGCAAGTTTATATGGATGGAAACAAGAAGGAGGGGGAGACAGGAGACTGAAATATGAAAAGGACATTTTAGTGATAATTTTAAGATGTATTGATTTCTGTCTGAAATTAGCTGTGTTATGCAGTATTTAGACAGGAGTGAAGGATGATGTTAAAGATATGGAGATGGATGATCAATGACAATAATTTTCTTGTTGAATTATATCAGGTATGAGCAGATATCTTAATAAAGACAAAGGGGACACTTAGCTTATGTGTGATGATCTGGCATGCAACTGCACATACACCCGGCAATACAATGACTGCTGTGTATGTGAAATACACTTTGGCCTGTTAATTCATATCAAGTGTAAAACAGAGGAGGGGTGAAGACATCATAACAATCTGTGGTGTTTTCAAACATTTACTTATAGTCTTTATGTGGAATGGGTTACAATGTGAATTGAATAAGCTATATTTGATATTGCTATGGTGGCTCAGCACACTTGGGGTTGAAATCACATTATTCTTCTTATACTCGTGATCACCACTATGACATTTCAAATATGTCAGCGGTCGCTGAGAAAATGTGAAGCTTATCACGAATGAGGGTAAATCTTGGGATCCTCGTCGCTGATCACACGTGACTCCGGGGAAATAAATCTCCCTGTCCCCTTTAATTTCAATTTCCGTGCGTGATATATATTGTGATCACCTGTCAGATGCGGCGGCTGCGCACTGGAGAGGGAGGCGGAGTGGATGCTGATCGCTCTCTATCTGCTGCCCTGTGCCCTCCATCCCTCGGTGATCAGACAGACACGGACAGGGGATATCCGAGGAGGTTTTGGGCGAGGATGGGGAGACAAATCTGCTGTTGCTGAAGGTATAAATTCCATCGGTGTCATTGGAATACCGCACTTCACTGTTTGACATTGTGACCGTGGAGGGTGAAGGATGCTCGGCTGCAGGATGGGAGGAGATGAGCGGGGAGACACGGAGCGGATAACAGATGGTATTTTTGGGGATGCCACCGATTACAGGGCTTTGCTGGGTTTCCTCGCCGATTTAGGCTGGTTTCAAATTATTCAGAAGAGTTCAGCACATAAATTACTGCCAAATGTGACCAGGCTCCTGGTCAAGGGCACACAATTATGTGATGTTTTCTTGATCTGCGGTCATCCGCGCAGTCGGAACATTCATCACCTCGTACCCTCTGCGGACTAACAAATCGTCAGGTTTAATGTGGTCGGTTGTTGTAACATAGGCTGCTTTTTTCATCACGATAAAACGCTGTCGGTACGCTACATCAGATCTTCTTAACCGCCTATGGATGACCGATTACTGCTTGTGGGCTGAGCGTAGTAAACCTTACATCCAGCTGCTGTAGAAAGACAATTGCTCATCGCAGACCCAAACTGCCTTTGGCGTTGCTTTTGAAAAGGAAAGTATCAGTATTCATTCCCAGTGCATTATTTGATGGCCCTCTACCCGGATGTGCCTGCAATTTCTCCAGAGAGAGCGCTAGATTTCCTGTGTTTACTCGTCCTGCTGCTGTAAAACATGCACTGGACGAGATTGCTCACTCTCTGACACTCGGTGTCATTTGGGTGATGAATGAGGAGAACAGAACGTCAAATCCATTCATCGTGGAAGATAAAAGTAGTAAGACCTGTGAGTCCACCTTGAATAGTCATTTAAATTGTGTTTGTAGTAGCCGGGTCTATTTAGTGCTATATCCACCCCATGTATTGCACATTGGTCTGTATTGCATTGCTGGCTGTAAGGCATCTCTGGGGTTTGTGTACGCTGTGATCAACAGAGCGGCTCTGACCCTGTCCATGGTCCTGAAAGCACCAGACGGAGCGGTGTAAATCAAAGTGAAGCTGAATCATTAATGGTTTTCTCAGGATGGAGGCGACGACTGCTATGCAAATGATAATCGTTTCAGCCCAGATGAAAGATTGTTATTTATTTATCAAGCACCTTGGTGTGTCACAGATGCAGTTTCTTATTTACAGTTCATTGAAATGTAAATTCCTTTATTGTAAAATGTGCCGTTTACGGATCTGGTATACCACATGGTATTATGTAACACACTTGGTAGACTTATTAGTAGTAACTTGTTAAAATCCTGTCTCAATATGTAAGGAGATGATCAAAAATCCACCTCAGTGGATCAGTGGATGAATGCTATTATGCTTCCTCTGCATCCATTATAATTTAGTACACTGTTGCAGCATGTTGTAATTTTGTTTACCAGACAGCATATTGGTTCACACAGTACTATAAACATGGTTCACAAATTCTCACACTCCTTCATTGTCCATCTTGTCTTGTTCCCTGTCATCTCATGCTTCGATCCTTCTCCCCACTCTGCCTTCCTATCTCATGCATTTAGGAAGTCTGATGTAGATGCTGAGCCAGGGGAGAGCCCAGGGAGCAGCAGTAGCAGCAGCAGCAGCAGTGGCGCTGTAGATGCCCTCTCCACAGCTCAGGCCCCAGTACCCCCTCAGACCTCTGCAGGAGAGCCAGGACAGAGAGGAGACAGTTCCTGCTCTGACTCCGACAGTCCTGTAGATTCAAGCTCGTGTGAGGAGGAGGACGAGGAGGAGGGGGAGGAGGAAGAGGAGGAGGAAGAGGAGGAGGAGGAGGAAGACCCCACTATGTTCTCCTCTAAATTCCTTAGCGGGGCTAACCCCCTCAATGCTGTGTCCTCTGCTGTGAATAAGTTTGGTTTATTTGGAGATGATGGGGAGGAGAATAAAAATCAGAAAGCACCTCCTCAGCAGGGGCGGAAGCCATCTGGAGAACAGCAACCAGGAGCAGGCAAAGGCGTTCAACAGCAGCAGGGGCCCCAAAAATCTGGCCAGGGCCCTCCTGTGCAAAAGAGCCAACCTCTTCCTAAACAGGAATCACCACAGCTGCATGGAAATGGACAGGCAGGACCACAAAACAGACCTGGTGGACAACAAGCTGTGCCAAAGGCAGGACCACAGCCTGACAGCCAGCTTAGAGGAGAGCCACAAAAAACTCCACCTAAGGGCCTGCAAGGTTCACCCAAGCCTGGAGCTCAACAACAGACTCTGACTAAGAGTGGAGCACAACCAGAATCTCCAAAGACATCATCACAACAACAGGCTCCACCTAAAACAGGCATGCAACAACAAGGGCCCACTAAGACTGTTGTACAGCAACAACAACCTGCAAAGACTGGGGTGCAAGGGTCCTGCAAGGCTGGACAATTAAAAACTGGCTCACCTCAAGGGCCACCTAAGGTAGGACAGCAACAGCAGGGATCACCAAAAACTGGACAGCAAATACAGGGCTCACCGAAGGTGGGACAACAGCAGCAAGGCCTCAGGACTTCACCCCAGCAGCAGTCCTCTCATAAGCCTGGGCCTCAGCAGCAAGGCCCTAAGGGACCTAGAACACCTGACCTGTCCAGAGCAGGATCATCATCACCAGGAGCAACTAAAGCTACATCTCAGTCAAAAGCAGTAGCTAAGTCCCTTTGTCCAGTGTGTAACACAACAGAACTCAATATGCACACCAAGGAACCACCTAACCATAAAACCTGCACACAGTGTAAAATGGAAGTATGCAGTTTGTGTGGCTTCAGCCCCCCAGACACTGATGTAAGTAGTGGTTTAATGCTATGTTAATTTAATTTATATTTTAAGAAATTACTTGGCTTTGTCCAAACTAAATGTGCATGTATAGAATATTGTGTTTATAAAGTATTGAGTATAGAACATACTTTTTGCAACTAATTTCATATGGTTCTGTTTGACAGTTGAATTTTGTTATGCTATTCAGTGTAGCCAATAGCCATAGTAGGTAGGTCTTAATTGTGGAATTCACTCAACATGAAGCTTTACCGCATATATTATTTCAATTTATTATAACACATACACGTTCAACACCTTTTTGTATGTATACTGATGTGTATGTTTTTTGTTGTTGTTGTTGTTTTTGTATAGGGACGTGAGTGGCTTTGTCTTACCTGCCAGATACAGAGAGCTCAAGGAAATTCTGAAACACAAGGACATCCCATGAAAAAACCAACACCTAACAAAGTCTCTGCTACACCATCTCGTGTTGTACCTGTTAAAAAAGAGACATCAGCGTCAAGTTCACCCCAAAAAGTGCAGTCTACATTGGCAAAAGTGCCAGCAAAGGGTGAAACTGTTAAAGGACGAGACAGTCAGAAACAGGCCAGTCCAGCATCTGTTCAGAAAATGACACATGAGACCCAGGGAACATCAGGGTCTCGAAAACCAGACCAGACTAGTCAAACTGCGCGCAAGCAAAGCAGTGCTACCCCAGCTACCCAGCAGGAGTCAAGGGGATTGTTTGGCTTTGGTGGTTCTAAAACAGAAGCTGCAAAGCCTGAGGAGTCAGTGACTGGGAAGATGTTTGGTTTTAGTTCCTCCATTTTCAGTTCTGCATCTACTTTGATAGCCTCAGCTGTTCAGGATGAGTCTAAAACCACACCACCAGTTTCTCCCAAAATGCAGCCTACTAAGCAGACCAAACCACCTACTGCCCAAATGTCAGAGCAAGACAAAAAACAAGAGCAACCCCAGCAAACAAAGGCTCATCCAGCAGGACAGGCCAAAGTGGAAAAAAACAGTGCGCCAAAAACAGCAGTGGCTTCCGGCAATACTCCTTCAACAGGCCAATCTGCTTGTCCACTATGTAAGATGGTGCTCAACATGGGCTCAAAGGATCCTCCCAACTACAACACCTGCACTGAATGCAAAAGCACTGTTTGCAATCAATGTGGATTTAACCCCATGCCAAATGTTAAAGAGGTAAGAAAAATTGTGTGATATTTATGAAATTAATTAATGAAGGAATTATTTAAGGAGAGAGGAAAAATTTAATTTTGATCACGAATAGGGTTATATACCAGTATATCACTTTATGATTTTATAATTTTGGAGGTAAATTGCTTTTGTTTTCTGGGTGATCAGATTGGTCTTACATAACTTGTCAGAGTTGTTGCACTATTGCCTCAGCGTCTCTAAAGTGTTCATTACCTAGATTCAGTGCTCTAGTATGCTCATAATACTTCAAATTAAGCTCTTTGAAGCTGTTAAATTCCCTTTTGATGTTCAGAGTGGTTTCTTAAATTGTTTCATTTATTGTTTTGAATGCAATCCCCAAATGGTAGACCTTATTTACATGACTAGATGACAATTGAGGCAATTCTTTTTTTATTCTTGTTTATTGAATATAGTTAATGGTATAGGCATCTTTTGGAAATGTCTTCAAATTTTATGAACAGATATATTGCACTGGAGTGGTGTTTGCCTTTGTTTTCACTGTGCAGATCTATATTAATGTTGTTTGATAATCAAACATAGAAATCCTTGAACTAACGTTTCGCAGTTGCAAAGCCATTTTAATTCTATATCCTACTTACAGTACATCTAGTCTCTAACAGTGACAGGGCTATGTGTCAGACTCTTTAGCCCGATATACAGACAAGGTCTACACTCACATACAAAAGCAGCTCCACACAAAAGAGTACAATGAATTAAAGTTCATTTTTTGTAATACATTACCATGACTGTTTAAAATGTGTTAAATACTGTTGTTGGAGCTTGGGCAATGATACTTGCTTTGAAAGCTATATGCAAAAATGCACACCACTCATACCACATGGGGATTTTCTTGTAGGGAAGACCTCATACTGTGTATGGTAAATGGACATGGCATCTTCCAGGCTACCTGAAGCACAAAAGACTTGACATTTGACTCTGTAATTCAATGCACAATGCAGAGTTAGTAGGCTAACTTGGCAAGGACAGTCCAAGGCTACTTTATCTTGTGATACTGATGTGTTCTGCTTAAACTAATGACTAAAACAGCGGTGAACCAAGACCAGGATGCATATATCATTATGTGCATGCTTTGACATGTTTTTTTTTTTCTTGTTTGTTTGATTTGTGCTTAAATTTTATTTGACTTTTGTACATAGAATTTACAAAAAATATGACATTTACAACAAACATAAATACATATATTATGGGCTTATACATAGTCCTTTTTTTCACGTATGGATTGCGCTTACACACAGAGGTAAACACAGACTTAAGTGTGTAGCTTAAACATCGCAATAAAAAAAACATGAGCGAAAAAGAGAAATATATCAAATAAATCAGGAAACCAAAAAACAGAAGAGTACAAGGATGTATCATATGAAATTGAGGCTATATAAATAATCTAAAACTTAGTATCACAAGAGGTTGAGCTGTACCTTTAAAACTCCATTAACATAGCTAAGAGAAGTCCCCCATTTCATAAAGGACTTGTTTAATATACCCATAATAGAAAAAGGAAACCTTTTTATATGCAGTCTGTCTAGTAATAAGGATGTACCAATTTGTGAGTCATGGGATGTGCACTGACTTATACAGTTGCACCAGCAATCTCCTGCTGCATAATGGCCATCTGAATCCGTTCATCAAAACATAGAGGGGATTGTATCTATCAGAGTGGAAGGATCTTCTAGCATGAATAATCGTGGGCAATAGGGAACCTTCTTATTGATGAGATATGTCTATCTTAAACCACTGAAACACAGTCATTACTGTCACTTGGCTTAATGTATAATTTGTCCTATGGAGCAGGTGCTGGTAGTTTACTTTTAATTAGCTTAATTTTGCACCTCTTTAATAATAGAATTTGTTCGTAAAATGAAATTTTAAAACACATTTAATCAAATACAAATATCTAACATCAATCAAATGTCATACATACAGTACCAGTCAAAGGTTTGGATGCACTTATTCAAGGAAAAAGGAAGGTGTATTACCTAACTTTTGACTGGTACTGTACATATGTCTCACTCCCAGTCCTGCCTCATCAAAATTGCTGCATCCATCTACAGTCTGTTCACTCTATTCTATATGCATCAGGCACTACTCCCATGCACATGTATTTGTGTGTGTGTGTGTGTGTGTGTGTGTGTGTGTGTGTGTGTGTGTGTGTGTGTGTGTGTGTGTGTGTGTGTGTGTGTGTTAATTTTGTCAACCGATAGCCTCTATTTGTTTGATTATTATGTTTACTCTAGAGCTTTCATTATAATTTAACATATTAAAACTTACATGTATAATCTGTTTATTTCTTGTGTTTTTAAAGGGAAAAGAGTGGCTTTGTCTAAACTGCCAGGTGAAACGAGCTGCTGGAGGAATTGAACCTCAGAAAGGCACATCTTTGGTCAATTCATCATTAAATAAAAGTACTCCAGGACAGCCTGCAACACAAAAGCCTTCTGCACCAGGTTCCCCTCAGAGGAAAGTATCTACACCAGCAGCAGAGCCAGCCAAGGCTGCAGCTGCTAAAAGACCAGACACTCAGATACAGGCCAGCCCAGCTCTTGGCCACAAAACACCCCAAGAGAGTCATAAGACAGGTCCTCAAAAACAACCAGATCAGACAAATGTAATTGCACAAAAGCTGGGAAATGCCACTGCAGCAACACAGCAAGAGTCTGGAGGCTTGTTTGGTTTTGCTGGTCCTAAAAGCCAGACCGATGCTGCAAAACCTGCAGAGTCAGTGACTGGGAAGATGTTTGGCTTTGGTTCCTCCATCTTTAGTTCTGCCTCCACTTTGATTTCCTCAACTGTCCAAGATGAGCCCAAAAGTACAACACCAGTTTCTCCAAAAATGCCTGCAGCCAAAGACTCCAAATCTCCTGCCAAGAAACCAGAACAGGACCAGAAAGCAGAACAACCACATCAGGCCAAGGGTCCTCCATCATTACAGCCGAAAACAGACAAACCTCTGTCAGAGCCTCCAAAGAAAGCATCCCCAGTTGTTTCCAAAGCTGGCGAGTCTACTTGCCCTCTCTGTAAATTGGAACTCAATGTGGGCTCTAAAGATCCTGCTAACTACAACACCTGTACTGAGTGTAAAAACATTGTCTGTAACCAATGCGGATTTAATCCCATGCCAAATGTTAAAGAGGTAAGATAATAAGAGTACTGTAGAGAAAAGTTACTTTAGCAATTATTAATTACAATTAACAGAAGTAAAATAAAATGTATTGTGCAACAACACTGATCTAAATCTTACAAATTAACTGTTTGCTCTTACATAGGTGAAGGAGTGGTTATGTCTCAACTGCCAGATGCAGAGAGCCCTAGGAGCATCTGAGCCTCCAGGGACTCCCATGATGAAACTACAGGCCTCACCAATGAAGGCTCCTGGACCTGCTAATGCGCTGAAGAAGGAAACTCTTCAAAAATCTCAAAAAGACATTCCAATACCTGCTGAATCTCAAATTAAGGAGACCTCTGCACCTGGCTCCCCTCAGAGGAAACCACCAACACCAGCGAAACAGCTCGCAAAGGCTGAGGCTGTGAAAGTACCAGAGAGTCAGAAACAGGTCAGTTCAGCACCCGGTCAGAAAACCCAACTGGAAGGCCAAAAACCAGGACCTCAGACAACACCGGACATGACAAGTAAAACTGGACGTAAGCAGAGTAATGCTGCTTCAACTACACAAGAGGAGTCAGGAGGGTTCTTATTTGGTGGTCCTAAACATCAGCCTGATGCTGCAAAGCCTACTGAATCAATAAGTGGAAAAATGTTTGGCTTTGGTTCCTCCATCTTCAGCTCTGCATCCACTTTAATAAACTCGGCTGTTCAAGATGAATCCAAAACACCACCACTCTCTCCCAAGATATCTGCTGCAAAGGAGACCAAATCACCCCTTGTTCAGAAACAAGAGCAGGAGAAGAAACAAGAGCAAATCCAGCAGCTCAAAATATCTCCATTGCTACAATCTAAAGTAGAAAAAACTCCATCAGCGACTATAAAGGATACACCCGCTTCCCTAGCAACTTCAAAGGCAGGCCAATCTACATGCCCACTTTGCAAGGTGGAACTCAATTTTAGCTCAAAGAATCCTCCCAACTACAACAACTGCACTGAATGCAAGAACACTGTCTGTAACCAGTGTGGATTTAATCCGATGCCAAATGTGTCAGAGGTAATAAAAGCAAAGATGACAGCATTTCCCAATTTCCCAAATAAAATACTGTACATAATTATGAAGCATAAAACTAGCATGTAACAGTTCATAATTAAACAGGAATACACAATGAACTATGAACTATCCATATTTTGACATTGTAAAGTGATTGCATGCAGGTTCTTTAGATGTTTCGTATTTTAAATCAACATCTTTTCTTTTTTCAGGTAAAAGAATGGTTATGCCTGAACTGTCAGATGCAAAGAGCTCTTCGTTCATCTGATCTCACAGGACCTCCTTTGAAACCTGACAATGCAGCTAATAAAATACCTCCATCTGCTGTAAATCAGAGGACAGCAGCTCCAAAACAAGATGAAAATGTTAAGAAGGGATTATCAAAATCTAATGCACATATAAAGATGGAGACTCCATTGCCTGACACATTTCAAAAGAAGGGGAGTTCTACACCAGGTTCCCCCCAGAAGATGCAGCCGACAGCAGCAACACAGTCAACTAAGGCTGCTAAAGGACCAGAGGGTGACAAACAGGCTAGCCAAACCCCTGGTCAGGAACCTCCTTTGGATATCCAGAGGACATCTGGTTCTCAGGAACTAAGTTACCAGACAGGCACAGCTGGACCAAAACAGAGTAAGGTTACCCCAGATACAAAACAGGACTCAGGAAACCTATTTGGCTCGAGTGGTCCTAAAACAGGCCCTGATGTTTCAAAAACAACAGAATCCATGACTGGAAAGATGTTTGGCTTTGGTTCCTCCATTCTCAGCTCAGCATCCACTTTGATATCATCTACTGTTCAGGAGGAATCACGCACTACACCACCATGCTCTCGTAAGATGTCTGCACCAGTTCAACTCTCTCCCAAGATTTCTGCTGTGCCCAAGATTTCTCCAAAAAGTACACCAATAGTTTCTCCCAAAACTTCTCCATCAAGACAGCCCAAAACTCTTGTTCAGAAGCCAGAGCAGGAGAAGAAACAAGTGCTATCTCACCAGAGCAAAGACGACGAAGCTCCATCACAGCCTCCAAAGGCAGCCACAATCTCCCAAACTCCTCCTAATGCAGGTCAGACAAACTGTCCACTGTGTGATGCTAAGTTTAACATTGGCTCCAAGGACAACTTGAACTACAACACTTGCACTGAGTGTAAGACCACTGTCTGTACCCGATGTGGATTTAACCCCATGCCTATTGGAGAGGTAAGTGAAGGAATACATGTACATAGGAATACACAAACATTCTTTGTGACAAAATAATTTATTTGGTATATACTGTATGCATCTACACTGTTTACTGTCAGCATATTTAAAGTTCTGTTTCTTCATTGGACTGTGGTCTATGACTTGTTTACAATGACCACTGACCTGTGGTGCAGTTTTGAGGAGTGTTAGTTCAACTACTTGGGTTGTTTTGAATTACTTCTCATTTCCAAAGCAACACATAACAAAGTGTCTACTCTATTTTAGGTAAAAGAGTGGCTATGTCTTAACTGCCAAATGGAAAGAGCAGTTGAATCATCTGAACCCCCAGAATCCCAGACAATTAAGTCCCAAAAATCATCCGGTAAAGTTCCTTCACCTGCTGCAGTCCAGCTGAAGGATACTTCCAAACCAACTACACCTCAAAAGGACAGTCCAAGCCTTGTTGTACAAAAGAAGGAGACATCAGAAACAGTCTCCCCACAGGGAAGACAGTCTGCAACATCAGTGCATTCAGGGAAACCCGAAGCTGCCTCTACACCATTGAAACCAGCCAGCCCAACACCTGATAATAAAACACCACAGGAAAGTCAGATGACAGGTCCCAAGAAGCCACCAGTACAGACTAGCCAACCTGGACGTAAGCAGAGTACTGCCACTGCAACTAACAAGCCAGAAGGTCAGAAACAGGCCAGCCTAGTTTCTCCTAAGAAAATTCCACAGGAGCCCCAGAAAATATCAGGCCCAACCAAATCACCAGTCCAGACAAGTCAAAATGAACTTAAGAAGAGTAATGCCACTGCAGCAACACAGCAAGAGTCAGGAGGCTTCTTTGGTTTTGGTGGTGGTAAAACTCAACCTGGTCCTGCAAAGTCTGCTGAGTCAGTTACTGGGAAGATGTTTGGCTTTGGTTCTTCTATCTTCAGTTCTGCATCTACTTTGATTACGTCAGCTGTTCCAGACCAGCCGAAGACCACCCCACCAGTTTCTCCTAAGATGTCTCCTTCAAAAGTGATAAAGTCTCTTGCTACCCAGAAGCTGGAGCAGAAAAAGAAAACAGAGCCACCCCAGCAGACCCAGACACCTCCTCCAGGGCAGACCAAAGGGAATGAAGCCCCATCAGAGCCTCCACAGGCTGTAGGAGCTTCCCAATTAGCTGTCAAATCAGGCCAGTCTACTTGTCCACTCTGCAAGGTCGAACTCAACAGGGGTTCCAAGGATCCTCCCAACTATACTACCTGCACTGAATGCAAGAACACTGTATGCAACCAGTGTGGATTTAACCCTATGCCAAATGAAACAATGGTAAGATTAAAGAGATATATATAATAGTATATATATTATGTATATATGTATGTATATATGTGTGTGTGTGTGTGTGTGTGTGTGTGTGTGTGTGTGTGTGTGTGTGTGTGTGTGTGTGTGTGTGTGTGTGTCATTTTACATTTTACTGCTTAAAGTCTGTTTAGAATTCCTCCAGCAAAGTTACACCAGTTAAGTTACACCCCATTTACTTTTTTAAAAGTGTCTTTTTCTGGCTCTTCCTTGTGTTCAAATTATGCATACCTTCATTCATTACATTCTGGGTATATTAAATATTGAAATCTATATATATTCTCTGTTACTGGATTTATAGCAATTTACTGGAATAAAAAAATAATAAATCCCACTGCCTACTAAAATGAATATGAAACATTATGTGTAATCATACACAGTCAATGTAACTTTTTTTTTTTTCTCAGGTGAAGGAGTGGTTGTGTCTCACCTGCCAGATGCAGCAGGCTCTAGGAGCAACACAGCCTCCAGGAGTTACTTCTGTCAACTCTCAGATACCTGCAGAACCACAAAAGACAGACATTACCATCCCAGCTGAACCTGCAAAGAAAGAGTCGTCCACACCGCACTCACCTCAGAAAACAGCTTTGGCTGTAAAAGCACAGCCTGTTTCAGCTGTGGCTTCTAACAAGCCAGAAGGTCAGAAACAGGCCAGCCCAGTTCCTTCTAAGAAAATTCCACAGGAGCCCCAGAAAATATCAGGCCCTACCAAATCACCAGTCCAGACAAGTCAAAATGAACGTAAGCAGAGTAATGCCACTGCAGCAACACAGCAAGAGTCAGGAGGCTTCTTTGGTTTTGGTGGTGGTAAATCTCATCCTGATGCTGGAAAGCCGGCAGAGTCCATGACTGGGAAGATGTTTGGCTTTGGTTCTTCCATTTTTAGTTCTGCGTCGACTTTGATTACCTCAGCTGTTCCAGACCAGCCGAAGACCACCCCACCAGTTTCTCCCAAGATGTCCCCAGCGAAAGAGATGAAATCCCCTGCTACCCAAATGAAAGAACAACAGAAGAAGCCAGAACAGCCCATGCAGACCAAGACACCTCTATCAGGACAGGCTAAAGTTAACACAGCTTCATCAGATAGTCCAAAGGTTGAAGCAGCCTCCCAAGCAGCTGTCAAACCAGGCCAGTCCACCTGTCCACTCTGTAAGGTTGAGCTCAACATGGGGTCCAAGGATCCTCCAAACTACAGTGCCTGCACTGATTGCAAGAGCACTGTCTGTAACCAGTGTGGATTTAACCCAATGCCAAATGAAACAATGGTAAGATTAAAGAGATATATATATGTTATGTATATATTATTTTTTATATTATATAAATTATATAATTATATATAATAAAATTATATAATTTGATATTTTATATATATGTACACACACACACACACACACACACACACACACACACACACACACACACACACACACACACACACACACACACACACACACACACACACACACACACACACACACACACACACACACACACACACACACACACACACACACACACACACACACACACACGTTTTACAGACACTTACTCAAATAATATGGTTTTCCCACAGATGAAGGAGTGGTTGTGTCTGACATGTCAGATGCAAAGAGCTCTCACAGCAACAGAATCAGTAGAGGCTCCACGGATGAAATCCCAGGCATCACCTAACAAAGTGTCAACACCTGTTGCTGCCCAAAAAGATGCCACTGCCAATCAAAAGAAAGATATCATGTCCACACAAAAAACAGACATGCCTGACAAAAATCAGAGGGACAGTCCAACACTAACTGCACTACAAAAGAAAGAAGAACAAACAAAAACCTCTTCTATTCTTCTGGATAAAACCCAAACATCAACCCCTGCCTTACTGCTTGCAAAGGAGACTCCAGATACTGTTTCTGTCCCAAAAAAAGAGGAAAAAGCTGATTCACCACCTATCAATGAGGCTCCAATGTCCACTGCACCTCCCATCAAAGAAATGGCAGTTGTAGATTCAGACCTCAATAAAACAATAGCAGCTCAAGCACCTCCTGCCAGCAAAGTTAGTGAAATTTCCCCCAAGAAGAAAAAAGATCTTACTCCACCAAGCTCCCCTGCCACTAAAGGTGAATCAGAAAAGAAAAAAGAGAAAGTTGAAACAGTTCAGAAGTCTGTTGATCAACAAATCAAGTCATCTGATGAAGTACAGCCCCAACAAGCCCTAAACAAAGAATCAAAACCTGTTGAAACACCTTCTGTCAAATCTGCTCCCACAGCAGCACAGCCAACAAATCAAGAATCGGGAAGTTTCTTTAGCTTTGGTAGTCCTAAATCTCAGCATGCTGCCTCCAAAACCACTGATGCAGTGACAGGAAAGATGATGGGATTTGGTTCATCCCTCTTCAGCTCAGCATCCACTTTGATAACATCTGCAGTTAAGGAGGAGTCCCGCACAACACCACCAAGTTCCCGCAAAATGTCTGCCCCAGCGCAAGTCTCTGACAAGATGTCAGCATTGAAGACTTCTCCAAAATCCAGTCCTCCAGCTTCTCCAAGGATGACTTCAGCAAAGGAGGCTAAACCACCTGCTACTCAGAAACCAGTTCTGCAGAAAATACCAGACCAACCTGAGCAGGCCAAGGCTCCTCCATCAGATCAGGCCAAAGTGGACAAAGGTCAACCAGAGCTTGCAAAACCAGAGGCCTCCCAGGCTGCTCCCAAGGTGGTTTTCAAAATGGCCCAGTCTACTTGTCCACTCTGTAAGGCAGAACTTAACGTGGGCTCAGAAGAACTTCCCAATTACAACACCTGTACTGAATGTAAAACCACAGTCTGCAGCAAATGCGGATTTAATCCTATTCCAAATGTAGCACAGGTAATTAAACAACTAATTTAAATAGAAAAAATCCTAACTTTATGTCGAATAAATTTCCCCATCCATAATTTTTGTTGAGCAGTCTATCTTTTTTATAAAGATATGTTGATTATTGAGTTGAGCTTTTATTTTAGTTAGAATTTTGTAATAAAAAGAAAAAGAAAATTGATTAATTGTACATTGATTTCCCTTGTTTCCATGTCCTTTTAGCTTATTAGAAATGTGCTACTTTTCTCCAAACTTTGTTGCCTCTTCCACTCAAACTGTGTATTTGAACCAATAGATCCACATATTGATTTGGGAGTGTGTTATTATCCAAAGAAAATAATGTGATCCATGTTTTATTTGTTTTTCAGGTGAAAGAATGGCTGTGTCTCAACTGCCAGATGCAGAGAGCACTTGGGGCTTCTGAACCTCTAGGCCTTCCTATGATAAAAGCACAACCTTCACCAAGCAAAGAGGTCCCTGCACCCACAAAGGGGAAAGAAACACCAATATCAACAACTCAGGACATCCCTAAAACAACCTCATCCAAAATTGAGCTTGTTAATGTTGCCACAAGCAAAGAAATTGAATCCCCAGCCCTTGGTGAACCAACACAGAAAGTCACCCCTGCAGCCTCTTTGCCTGACAAAAGTGCTACATCCATTATCACAAAGACTGATGTTCTACCGGCTTCACAAAAGCCTCCTGTAGAGACACCCAAAGGACAACCTGGAACACCCCAGCAAGAGCATCCAAAAGCTGTGACCTCTACTGCTAAGTCTGTTTCTCCACCAGGTAAAGAAGCAGGGAAGCCACCATCACAACAACTTCCAAAGGCTGGTACCTCTCCAGCAAAGTCTATACCACAACTGGCTCAGCCTGCAAAACAGGAGTCAGGAGGCTTCTTTGGTTTTGGTGGTCCTAAAACACAGCCTACTGCAGCAAAAGCTGCGGAGTCAGTGACAGGAAAGATGTTTGGCTTTGGGTCATCTTTCTTGAGCTCTGCATCCACTCTAATAACCTCAGCTGTTCAGGAGGAACCTAAAACTACACCACCGACTCCACGTAAGATGTCCACTACAGTCACTCCTAAAACTACACCGCCAGCCTCTCCTAAAAAATGTCCTGCAAAGGACACCAAACCACCTACTGTCCAGAAAAATGAGGAGAAGAAACCAGGGAAACCACAGCAGGAAAAGACTCCTTCAACAGAGCAAGCCAAAGTGGACAAAGCTCCACAAGAGCCCCCCAAGGCACCAGCGGACATCAAAGGGGTTCCAATAGCAGATCAGCCCATCTGTCCTCTCTGTAAAGTGAACCTCAACTTGGACTCCAAAGATCCTCCCAACTACAATACTTGCACAAAATGCAAGACTACTGTCTGCAACCAATGTGGATTTAATCCAATGCCCACTGAGGCAGAGGTAAATCAGTCTCTCCATAAATGTTGCATTTGCTATAACTTAACTTTTTTGACAAAAAAAGAAAGCATTTATTAACTGAACAATGCACAAATTCAGTCTTCATTGTTTATGTTTACGATTCAATATGAAGCTGTAATATTGTTATGTTGATTGTAATATTGCAAGAAGCTGGAACAAGAAAATGTTGGCATTTTACATGAAAGTAATATTTGCCATATCAGTTACTTGTCTGTCACAATTCAACTAATTATTGCAGCTCTTTAACTAGAATCTGGATGTTTACTTTAATACCATAGAAAGTAATTATGAATGCCAGACCAACATGAATTAAGACGTAACATATTTTATCATTACAATAGACTCGATTACAGTTTTTATATAGTACATGAAGGGAAATTAATAGATACATGCGATATGAGGATATCTGTCTTGTAAAATAATTGTTCCTTCATTTTTCTATCAAAATATTGTGTACTTATTTTTAATAACAATGTATACATCCCATTGTTTTGTTTTTTCAGGTACAGGAATGGCTTTGTCTGAACTGCCAGATGCAGATAGCCCTAGCAGCATCTGAACCCACTGGACCTACAGCAGCGAAAGCACAATCCACCCCAAGCAAGGTTTTCACGCTTGTTGGCTCTGAACAGAAGGATATGCCAATATTAAGCCAGAAGGAGAAGTCTACAGAATCTACAGTAGTCAAAAAAGAAGGCCCTCAAGCAAATCAATTCATAAAAGAAACCCCCAAAACGGAGGCCCCAGTGTCAACTTCAGTCCAAAGGACAGACTCACCACAACGTGATTCTATGCAAAAGACACAGGTCCTTTCAGGTACTGAACAAGGGCAAGCTAATGATGTAGAGGCCCAGCAGCAGCCTGTTGGAAAACCCCCACAAGTACAGATTTCTAAAACTACAAAACCAGAAATCAAGGAAGGCCTTTCAAAACAAGAAGTGGGGAAACCACCACAACAGCCCTCAAAATCTATGATCACCCCTGCCAAATCTGTACCACCACCAGCTCAGCCTGGTAAGCAGGAGTCTGGAAGCTTCTTTGGCTTTGGTGGCTCTAAAACACAACCTGCTGCAGCAAAGCCTACTGAGTCAGTGACTGGGAAGATGTTTGGTTTTGGTTCCTCTATCTTCAGCTCTGCATCCACATTGATAACCTCAGCTGTTCAGGATGAACCTAAAACTACACCTCCGGTTTCTCCTAAGATTTCCCCTGCAAAGGAGACCAAACCACCTGTGGCACAGAAATCAGAACCCCCTCAACAGGCCAAGCCTGCTCCAGCAGCAAAGGCCAATGTAGAGAAAGCTCCAGCAGAGCCACCAAAAGCTACAGAAGTGAACCAGTTTGCTCCTAAAGCAGGTCTGTTGACCTGTCCACTCTGTAAAGTCGAACTCAACATGGCCTCTAAGGATCCTCCCAATTACAATACCTGCACCGAATGCAAGAACACTGTCTGCAATCTTTGTGGATTTAACCCCATGCCTCATACAGCAGTGGTAAGTACAATAAACATTTATGTCATTTCACATACATTTTAAGGAATTGTTTTTTCAGGTTTGGCCTAGAAAAAAATGTCCTCATGGTCTCCATGTCAAACTTTTTCATACAGGCAAAGGCCAATGAATTGGCAAATAATTTATAAAAATGCAGTTGAAGAAAAATCAACATTCAGATCTGGTTTATTATGCACCTTAATGATTTCATTTAAAACTAATTTTACATCCACTTGGAGAAAATGTCAGTACATCAAACACTGCATAGTGCATGGTTCTGCATATTATAAACAGCTGCCTTATGTGCTGTAATACATAATATGTACTGTAATAAAGGCTCTCTTTGTATGCCCTTCAATAAGACACATGCCACATGACACAGTTCATTTAATAGTTCTTACTTCAAAGTCAAAGTCAAAGTCAAACTTTATTTATAAAGCACATTTAAAAACAACCTCAGTTGAACCAAAGTGCTGTACAGTTATTAAAATACAATATAATCAGACACAAATATAATAATAAATAAAACAGTAAAGGAATAATAAGAGCTCAATTTAAAAAAGAGTAAAAGTAAAGATAAAAATACAATAAAATAAAATAAGAGCCAAGGATTCTCGCCTAGCTGTGGCTGAACGCCAAGGAGAAAAGATGGGTTTTCAGCAGTGTTTTAAAGTGCTCAACAGACTGTGCAGCTCTGACCTGGATAGGTAGGCTGTTCCACAGCTTTGGGGCCGCCACTGAGAAGGCTCTGTCCCCACGGGTACAGAGTCTGGACCGAGGTACTGCCAGGAGCAGCTGGTTTGCCGACCTAAGTGCTCTGGACGTACTGTGAGGCTGCACAAGCTCTGCTAAATAAGATGGTGCCAGACCATTTAAACACTTAAAAACAATTAATAAAACCTTGAACTGGATCCTAAAATTAACAGGCAACCAGTGCAAAGATGTAAGGACGGGACTGATATGATCACGCCGTTTCTTTCCATCTTGCAACAGGTTGCAAGATGACGCCAGCATGTGCGGCCTGCCGTCTGCCAGCTCTGCTGTGTTTGATATTTGCTGTTGTATTACTTTGTGATCTCTGCCAAGATTCCTTTGCTCTGTTTGTGTATGATCGCCAAGCACTTCTTGACATTAGAGCATCTCAAAAAACACTGCCAAACTTTGATTTGGGTGATCAAACCTCGGGTCTTCCTCCTCCACTGGCGTCTGTGCCAGCTTACCTGCTGCACTCACCGGCTGTCATCCCACGGAGGAAGCGCTCCAGAAGACGCGGAAAAAGGGCAGGTGTCTTGGTGAAACTCAAGATCCTCAGACGATCCACCTGTTGGACCGATCCTCGCCTTCTTGTCAGAGGATCTCATGTGCGGGCGGCCCTTGTGTCTTCGTTGGATCCAGCCTGTTGTTCCTTCCCGCCAAGCCGCTGGATGCCTTCACCTGCCGGCGGAGGTCCCCCCTCCCAGATGTCGGGCCCGCAGCGGCGGTGTGGATCTTAGGAATCTTCGGCCTCTGCGCCGCGTTCTCACCCAGGCCCGCGAGGAGATTACTCTTAGCCTGGCTCTCTTAAATGCTAGATCGCTAGCAAACAAGACTTTTGTCTTGAATAACTTCTTCACTTCACGTGAGTTGGATTTCATGTTTTGACAGAGACGTGGATTCAAGTTGGTGAGTCTATCCAGTTCTCCGAGCTGCTCCCCCCTAACTGTCTCTTTTTTAACTCCCCCCGAACCACCGGCCGAGGTGGAGGGGTAGCATCTGTATTTAAATCCAGTTTTCAGTGTCGATTGTCACCGTCGATCTCTTTCTCCAGCTTTGAGCTGCAGACATTCATTGTAGACTTTACTACACCCGTCCTGTGCGCTGTAGTCTATCGTCCGCCTCAGTTCAATAAGGATTTTATAAAGGACTTCACAGACTTTGTGGCAGGAGTGTCAGTGAACTATGATCGGTTTTTAATTGTTGGGGACTTTAATATCCATGTCTGCTGCGAATCCCGTCCCTTGGTGAAAGACTTTCTGAATCTCATTGACTCTTTTAACCTTACTCAGTCTGTGTCTGATCCGACACATGAGAAAGGTCACACACTGGACCTTATATTATCTTTTGGTCTACAGTTAAATGTCAGTGAGATTTGTGACTCACTTATGTCCGATCACTTCGCTGTTTTATTTAATATTACACTGCCTCTCTCCCATGTGAAACGGTGCGTCACGAACCGCCGTGTGCGCACAATTAACCCTTCGACTGCTTCTGATTTTTCTGAAGCTTTTAATCATTCTGTGCTACATACTGAGGATCAGTATGGTACTCTTACTCCTGATGAACTTTTAGACACTTTTAATTGTACTTGCATTGACATATTGGATTTGGTGTCGCCTTTTAGGTGTAAACGCCCCAAGCCAGTAACAGAGCCATGGCTTAATGACACCACTCGCACTTTAAGACGTGTATGTAGACGCGCCGAGAGGAAGTGGAAGAAAGATCATCTACACGTTTCTTTGGACATTTTAAAAAACAGTCTATTGCAGTATCAAAAAGCTGTTAAAACTGCCAAGAGTCTGTTCTTATCCAATCTTGTGTTTGCTAATAGCCATAAACCTCAGTTCCTTTTCAACACCTTAAATACTCTTTTAAACCCCTGTGACCACAATGGTGTTGTTCCTTCACTTAAGCTGTGTGAAGATTTCCTAAGGTTTTTCATTGACAAGATCTCAGATATTAGGTCCTCTCTTTTGCCGTCTGCATTGGATCCTGCCGTCTCTCCCATTTGCCCTGATGTTTTTGACACATTTGAGCAAGTGTCTCTTTCAGCTTTAACTGATATTGTCCAGCACCTCAGGCCTTCTCACTGTCCTCTTGACATCATCCCACCCCGTCCTTTTTAGGACGTTTTCCATATTATTGGGCCCTGTGTTATGGATCTGATAAATTCATCTTTGATGTCTGGATGTGTCCCAGCTGCCTTTAAACATGCTGTGGTCCAGCCCCTCATCAAAAAACATAATCTTGACCCCACAGTTTTATCCAACTTTAGGCCTATCTCCAAGCTTCCTTTTCTTTCTAAGGTCTTGGAGAAGGTGGTTAATGAACAGCTGCAGTCTTTTATTGATCTAAATGGCATTTCAGAGAAGTTCCAGTCTGGTTTTAAGTCACGCCATAGCACTGAAACAGCACTTTTAAGAATTTTAAATGACCTTCTTTTAACAGTTGACTCTGGTAAATCTGCTGTCCTGGTCCTTCTGGATCTGACAGCTGCCTTTGACACAGTGGATCACAACATCCTCCTGTCTCGCTTAAACACCTGTGTGGGCATTAAGGGTACCGTTCTTAAGTGGTTTCAGTCATATCTCTCAGACAGGAGCTTCTCTGTCCAGCTGGGCCAGTATTCTTCGGCCACTTCGCCTCTGAGCTGTGGGGTGCCTCAGGGCTCTATTTTGGGCCCCCTCCTCTTTTCAATATATATGTTGCCATTGGGATCCATATTCAGAAAGCACAATGTCTCATTTCATTGCTTTGCGGACGATGTACAAATCTATATACCCTTAAAAACAAATGAGCAAGCCTCTGTCCAGGTCTTATTAGACTGCCTCAATGACATTAGATCTTGGATGGAAGTGAACTTTCTCTCCATGAACAAAAATAAAACTGAGATTATTTTATTCGGCCAACAAAATCTCCTAGATGGTTATGACAGCGCCATTGGCACCCTGAAGTCTCACTGTCACCCTTTTGCAAGGAACCTTGGTGTTATCTTGGACAGTGACTTTAGGTTCGATAAACAGATAAGCTCTATTGTTAAAACGAGCTTCTTCCAGCTAAGACTAGTAGCTAAAGTAAAGGCTTATCTCCCTAGAAAGGATCTTGAGAAAGTTATCCACACCTTTATTACATCACGCCTAGACTACTGTAACTCTTTACTTGTTGGTCTCGACCAGTCAGCACTGCGTCGGTTACAGGTTGTCCAGAATGCAGCTGCCCGCCTGTACTTATTTAAGATCACAATTTCTTGTATTATCAAGTTTTTATTTCCCTTGCTGTTTGTTGTTAATTGCTATGCATTCAAGCATGGCTTCCTCTTGATTGAAGTGTGCAAGCTGCTCAATCGATATTTAGAACTTTTGTGTCGTTTTACTTTGTTCAATATTCTTCTGCAGTGTAAAAGGTAAAAACAAATGGACAGTTTGGCTGCCAGACAGTCTTTTATTTCTAGTGAAAATACAACACATAATAGATGGAATTTTACTCTGGTGTTGTTTTGGTTTGCTTGAAAAAGAACATCAATTTTATAACTATGGTTGAAAAATAGATGAAGATGCCACAGCAGAGAACATATAGATTTTGCAGTTTATTCATTTAACCTTTTTGAGTCATTGACCTACTTTTAGAGATCTCAAACAAAATTAAAATATACTAAAATGACTATACTATGTCCTGGACGAGTGCTGTGGCTATCCCTCCACTGTTGTGGCCTGAGTTACAGTGTTACGTAACAATTCATGATAAGAGTCCTTTAGCAGACCAGCAGCACTGAAAATGTATTAAAGTGATTGAGGGTTGTGCAACAGCATTAGTGAGATGGGATCTGCTGCCATAGCAGACCAGCGACCAGGGAATCTCCGGCCCCTGTGAGAGATTTGAGATGGCAAAGCCCTGTGATATGCCAATAAGCAGAGGTGAAACAGATTAAGTCAAACACAACACAGTGCAGGACATTAGGGCAGCAGACATTTCCTTTCAGGCCATCTGCTCGCTCATAAATCAGCAGCTCCTCGTAATTTGATAATTTCCCCTTAATTTTAGGTGGGTGGCATTTGTACACATGCAACTTACCCATACATGTAGGTTATTGATAAATGCAAGGCTGTGTAACCTTGCTTTTTCCTATCTTACAGAGTAGATGCAGTAATATTTTGCTCTCCACATCTTTTTTATTCAACAGTGTTAGTCATTTTACTAGAGGCTTTTGAGTAAGGTCATCTTTGATGCTAATACTTTTGTAAGTGAGAGAACATTTTGGTTGTATTAAACCTGATAAATATGCATTTATTAAATATTGTGATCCTTTATTCAATTATTTCAGAAATACTAAATTTGTTTTTCTATCTTTTTCATCTCTGTTGTAATTGAATGAATGAGAGAATTCCTTTTTTCTTTTTTTAAATGTATTTCTACCCTCAGTTTGGTTTTATAGAGGCAGATTACCACACTCTCAGCCCAAATGATGGATTAGTAGGGAGTAATAATGCTGGGAGAGATGTGCCTCTTATGTAATTGACACTTCTCACGTTTATTCGTGGACACCAGAGAGGGGAAAGAGCCTAAGGGTAGAGGTTGGATGGGGGGAAGGGACTAGCGTGGATGACTGCTGCTGTGTGTACAGCATAGATTTATTCATCCTAATAGCTGAGCAAAACAGAAATAGCTTAGCCTTAACACAAGTGGATAGGATGAGCCGCCATACTTACTGCTATCCTACAACTTGCTTTATCCTATGTGCCAGTTCTCTATCGAGAAAGTGTGTGGCTTTTTAGTAGGAAAGGATAAATCCCTCACTTTAAAATATAAAAAGGACTTTTAAGATTCAGAAGAAGAGGGGCCCACTTCGGGTAAAGTGAGTGCCAGCAGCTAGTATATCCATTTTTCTCTTTGCCTGTTCTGCTTCAGCTGATGCCATCAAAAGCCTGGGAGTGACTGCTGTCTGATAAGTAGGACACACGTGTGTGGTGCTTTGCCAGCTAAGGCTTTGTGTTTGACAGATGAGACAGAATGAATGATAGTTCCTCAGTAATGTCTTTTTCATGTTACCATCTAAGTAACCCATACATGCCCTGTACAAAGCAGTCACATATTTTGTCTTAAAAATATAGTTTATTATAATGTAATTGCAGGGACTGTTTCTACCAATCAATTTGCCATGATTTTGAATATCCAATGAAAAGGTAAAAAGTATTTTCATACTTTTGAAGTATTTTTTAATTGGCTCTAAAGTTTCATATTCTTTACATACGCCAGTTTCATGTAGAGGTAGATATTTCCTCTGCTGTAGGCCATACAACAGCAGACAAGTAGCCCCATGATAAGGAGGAGACACCCCCCAGACAAAAAGCAATAAAAAATAGTTACTCTGTGGAGAGACCATGTATGCCTGCTGCATCCCTACTCTTTTTCATTGCAGTATATTGTTTTTACTGTATTTGCTTTATGTAGTATGCTTTATGTTTCGTGACATTTTGAGGATGTGAGATATCCCTTAAGCTGTGATTATTTACATGAATATATCAAAGTTATCCATGTAATTATTCTATTTTATATGGTAGCTTTCTGTCAGAGGAGAAGCAATAGGACCTCCCCTAAGAAGTTTAGCATTGTTAATGTATGGTACCTCCTAGTGTCTAGCATTTCAGTGTCTTTGCATTTTATTCATACCACACCCTTTCACTCCCTCTTCTACCCCAGTCTTCACCCCATTGCACCTTGCCATCAATGGAAAGTTTGCTGATGTGCCATTTGTCAGATTGGAAAAAGCAGGAGGTGTATTCCCTTGTCTTTAAAATGAAGCACTCTGCTTATTACAGATTGGTAGGTCAACATTCTCTATTATCATAGGGCTTGATTTATGTGGAGTTCTGCTCTGTAGGGGCTGCTGAAAGCCAAGTACATTAGCCAACCACAGATTGTGCCAAAGGAATCTGCCAGAAAATCAATCAGAAACTTACCAGTCCCAGTACCAACAGCAGGAGAGCACTGTGGAGAGACTGAGAGGTAGTGATGTAGGCTAATCCGCAGCCCAAAGGCCATCCCTGTAGTGTTATCATAAATTGAAAATTTCAAGTGTTTGTTGTCTCATAAAAAGGTCTGGTTTGTACAAGTAATACAAACTCAGATTAGTGGATTGATTGATTTGAATTTTACATTTGATTTACAATGTTTTTGTTCAAATGTACCATTATCAACTTGTCATTTTTCTTTCTTTCTTTCATTTGTCTGCACTGTGCCAAGTATGTATGGCGGATATGAATACCAATAGATAGATTCACTGGCATAGGACCACACCAACAACAAGATGTGCTAACACAATTTATTAAAAAAAACTACTGATGAGATAGTTCTTCCATTTTCTAACTGTGTTTTGGGGATACTTTTAGGTAGTCCACGGTCCACCAAAACATATTTTGTACAAGATGTGAAAGCTGTTGCACAAATAAAGAGTGTCCTTTGCTGTGAACTGGACAATTTGTCATGAAGCTCAGCAGATCCAACCTAATGCAGCAGGCCTGTGTGTGAAGAGCATCATTTCCTGACTGCTGTCATTGTAAAAGTCTCGTAATCCAGCTCACAGGCTAATCGTAGGGAGCAGCCTCTCCCTCAGCTCTCTGCTTGGGGCTTCTGCTCTTTACTCATAAAACAGATTTAATTAGACAAAAGGATAGTGGCGACTTTCCAAAGCCCGTGGCTCTGATGCTTGGCTCGGAGACTGAGTGGCTGTGACTAACTGGCGCTGAAGGGCAATGTGATGGGATTAGGTCTTTTTGTTGACTGAGATTTTTTTTTTTTGCAGACTGATTTAGAATTAGCAGGTTTAATGAGTTATCAGATGCAATGTTGGTGCAGAGAGGGAGACTAATAAACATGATTTGTCTCAATCAAAGCTTTTACAATGTTATGGCTACCTTTATTTGATAGATACACTCACAGTTTGATGGTCAATCCAAGACCATGTGGCTATGCAGTACCAAATTGTGCAGCTCGTGACTCTGCCTCTGGTCATTTTGTGAACATGGTGGGCAACCAAATATGAAACATTTTTGATATAATCATTTGCATACTTCTTTAACTGCTCTCTCCATCTTTTCTTTACTTGGGTTATAGATGGTTGAAAAAAGTCAATTATCATGCTGAGATTTGGACCTGTGCCATACCAGCACCTGGAGAGATGTGAGGGGCAGGACCATATTTAGACTGCAGGAGACAGCAGAAAGACTCAGGAATGCATGGCCATGACTCAGCCATCTGTGAACAGTGCTGTTTGATCTTTCTGTATCAGTCTTTCTTGATAGCTCCTTTTAAGCTTGTCCTGTTGTAAGGAAGCAGAAGTCGAGTGGTGAATAGACCATAATGTTGAATTTTAATGTGTTATGCAAATGTGTTTTTTGACAATCCTGTGGTTTCTTCATGTATTGTTAATTGTGCATTAGTTTAAGTGTGCAATTTTTGTCAGTTGCTGAAAATGAAGTAGGGTTGTCCAGTTTTCCATAAAGTTAATGCCATGAAGCAACCAGCTGGTGGAAGCACAATGATGGAAATATTAAGAAAGTTGAGAATCTACTGTAATTATGTGTTTATTTACACATAAGTGTCTCATTGCAGTTGTATATAAAATGGAACCGTTATGATAGCAATGTTATAGGTTTTTATTGCCACAAATTGTGGTTGTGATAGCTCATGATATCATCTACAAAGACATTTTTTTTTCTTTAGATATTGCTTCTCAAAAATGGCAATTATACACAGATATAATTAATTTTATTTTAATGGCTGGCATCAAGGCATATGAGTTGTCTCTAATAAGGCCATTGTGCAGGGTGTATAAGATGATCAGAAGAGCAGGAAGTGTTGGAGTTACTGATTACTAATTTATCATCTGAGGGGCCTTGCTAGTGACATGATTTTACTGATTAGCATATGTATGTGACAGGAGTATGTTCCTTGTTAGCTGTGATTGCATGCTGCAAATGTGACAGAGGAGGAGAAGGAGAAGTAAAGGGATCTGTGGGGATCATACCATTGGCAGATGTTTAAAGCAGAATATTAAGATTTACAGGCTTGTCATTTAAGAAAATCCACACATAATGTACAGATTAGCTTTAATAATTAGCTTTTTCATGAAGTTAATTTAAGAAGCACTGATAAATGAGCTGTTCTCTATTCTGAAAGAAGTAGATTCAACTATGATATCTCAGTCAGTGATGGCATTTTACAGCAGTGCAGCTCATCGTGCTACTGTCTGTGTTGCTGCTATCAACGGTTTCAGAATAGAATATGGACATTTATATTTTCAGGCATGCAACAGTTTCACACCAACATGTTTTTAAACTAATCTATGTGAAGGAAATGGACAGTTTGAAGTTTGAAACAATAATAATAATCCTTCCAAATGCAAATTACATGTCAGCATTGACTTCATGTGATGGTATTTTGACAGTTTTGAGCAATAATACTAAAATCTTCCCTCTGGGCTTGTCTTTCTACTTAAAAGTATTGGTCTTAGCAGTGTTATGTTAGGCTTGTGTATAGGAACAAAGATGAAAGGTCAAGTACAGCCGGATTTTAAGCCACAGACAGACATGACAGAGGGCATATTACATCACTCACTAAAGCTAAACTCAGCACATGAGCCCATGAACTACGTTATTCATTTACGTCACTGGAGTGGATCCTGAACCTGCGTTAATCTCCCAAGACATAATGTGTGTGTTTAGAGACACATCCAGATACTTCTCATGTATGAACATAAGTGCATGAACATTAGTGTGGCCATATAACGATTGTGGTTCCATAATCAAGATGTATTAAATGTGTATAGGCTTTAATATTCTATCTCATGAATTAAGTAGTTAAAATGTGGTGTCATAAACAGAAAATATGTGTAATGTAGTCTCCTCCTCTATACTGGAGTATACAGAAGTGCTCTCTCTGGCTCTGCAGAGGCAGGCGCATTGCTGTGATTTGGTCTGCTACGTTGCTACAGACGCACTGCTTTATCTATTGACAGCTTGTGCTTTCCTCTCGTCCTTAACTGTCTATTATTGGAGTTTAGATGTGATAAGAAATGTGTCTTCAAAGGATTACATTTTAAAAGTAATATCATTCCTCATAACATGTGATTTGCTCATTTGCAAGGTAAGCATTTTTATTGCTGTCTTACAAGTGTTGTTAGTTCTAGTGTAACAGCAGCAAGCATGTTAATAGTGGGGACCACACGTTTCGATTGAAAATAGAAATACTTTGGTTGTTTAATTGTCCAGCAATGATAGTGCTGGATGAAGACTGAATTTATATTACTTTTGGTGCTATGGTACTACTCTGCATAAGACACTGTGTTGTATTGTGGTATGTGGCTGTCTATAATAAGGCAAAGATGTATTTGGCAGTAGAAAATATGAAAACTATGAATTATTCTCCACTGCAACACACCGCAATACTTAATTAACCTGGCACAGATTATGCTGTTAGTGTATTGTTGTTGGGGTTTTTGTTTGTTTTTCTTTTGCTATTGTTTTTCTCATACTCCACCTTCATATAATTTAAACTTTACAGTTACAGTATGAGACCTAAACATGCTGCACTACCAAATACACCTGACTGGAACCTGATTTTACTCAGACATTCAGTAGCAAGAAATGTAATATAAAGACTGGACATCAGAGAACTAAATATATATCAGGCTCATTTTCAGTTCTCCTCCACGGCAATTTGGAATAAATTTAGCTATGTTACAGTGAAAACTATATTGCCTATTTGAAATTAAAACACTGAATCCTGGTCAGGGTTTGCTAAAACTCAGACTAAACCAGTGTAACAATGTTGTATCAGACTAAAATGCTGACTCTGTTGATCTCTAGTCCTTCCACTCCCTCATCACTGTTATTAAAATTCTGAATAAAATTACAACATAAAAAAAAGAAAAAAGAACTCATCAAACTTAGTAGGTACTTTTGACTACTTTTGTTATTACTTACTTGCACCAATGTAAAGTCTATGTCTATCTACCAACAAAACTGGAGTAAGCACAACAAAAGAGCCCTGTTTAGTCCAGTTATCTTGGTGAACAGGTAGCTTTCAGTAGTAAGTCATTTAAGTCATTTACAAGGCATTAGTTAATGATGAACTTATGAACAAAACATTAATATACCCCTATTCATTCAAGAACAAAACATTAGTAGAAAACTAATTAATGATTTGTTTATATATTATGAAGTATTTGTGAGTTATTCAAAGTGATTGTAAAAAATATGTTATTATATAAAACAACATTGTCAAATTATTCATAAATAATGTGCTTTTATTTGGATAAGCATTGACAAATGATTGACAGTCAGGGCAAATACACAGACCTACTATAACAGAGATTGTCAATCCTCAGCCTTTGTATGTTTCAAGAATTGGCCAGGTGCTTTGTAAAACACAAGTGCAGTGTTTGTGAGTCTGTGGGAGTGGGATAACGTGAACCTGTAAACATTGCAACCTGCCAGTATAGTTCCTCATGCAGGTTTACAGGGGCTGGGGATTCCAAGTCTCAGGTCTATATCATCCCACTACTTTCATCAGTGTTCCTCATCTATTACAAATGATGTATACATGACTAAATCATTCATAATTCATTTACAAGTGCTTTTGCATTCCTCCAATCTAAAGTGTAATCATTCATACATGTCTAACATATCACTTTCAAAGCACTTGTACCTATTACAAAGGCTTAAGCATGTACAAACGGCTTTTACAAACCTTTTTGCATCCCCTTACTCTAAATAATTAATACAGATGCCAAATAAAACCTAAATGTTAAACAGAAGAAAATGAGTTCAACCAACTTGATTAAAGTCAGCATATGAATTATATCAGACTTGATTGTATTGAGTAAAACTTTGTTGCATCACTGTGATGGTCAATTGTGAACATTTTTACCAACTCTTCTTTTTAGGTATGTTTAGGTAGAATGCAGCATTCACCAGCCACAATTTCAGGACCAATCAGCACTCAATGATGATACATATGACTCTCTGCTATTCCCTCTAAAACCCACAAATACACCACAGCTATTAGAACAATATACTGTCACAATTTTTAATACAAGCACAAAGAGACAGGAGATTCAGGTGATGCTTCATTCTTTTAGACTTTCTGGAGCAAAACATATAAATCTTTATTCATAAAAAATAAAAACAACAAATATATAAAGAGAACAACATAGGATCTAGAACAAAACCCTGTGGGATACCACCACATAACGAAACAAGATTTGCATTACAACTTTTACAAACTGCACCAAACTGGCACAGTGTTAAAAATAATAACATGCATTTCCTTTCTGCAGATTGCACTAAATCTGATATCAGGTGGTATAATGCTCCCATTATTCGAAGCCATTTTACCTAATCTCTGCGTCTGCTTTCTCTCCATGTCATAGCCTGTGGCTGCATCCCAGTGTTAACTCTACAACTTTTACTTTTCACGTGCAAAGCTTTTTGTAGACTATCAAGTTGGAAAACAATCTACAGGCAAAGGATGGGCATATGTAACAGTATTTCTTATAATCACTTTAAAAGGCTCACAAGTGACTAATAATACACAAACAAAACATTAATCATCTTGCCTACTACAAATGTTTTCATGAAGATTTTTGATAGCTAACTTTATTTTGTAATTTCTATATAATTTACAACATATCTGTGATATGCTAACATAGCAGTAATCATTTACAAAGGTATAATAATGTTTGGTCATGATTTTTTCATCCTCAACTAATGTGATAAATGACTTACTACTGATTTTTATCATAAAGTGAGCACAATACCAGAGCTCTGGAAGTGGCTCACCTAAATGCAATGCAGCCATCATTAATGTTATTAATTCCACCTGTGTCGTCCTACTTTTATTAGTCAAAATGTATGTTGTGAAAAAGATTAACAAGCCCTGCTTTCTGTATCCTCCTTCATGAAATACCTCTCTAAGCCTTTGACTTGTAATTGGTTGAGAAACCAGCAAACTATTGCTTTAACATTGACTGAATGTATAACTGTGCCTTCATATGTTACATGCATGATATATTACACATCAAATATAGCCAATTAATAATGAACTAATAAACTATAAGATGTTTTTTTTACATTTGTCTTTTTCTAATCGTATCTTGTGTTGTTTGTTTGTTTATTCACAGAAGGAATGGCTGTGCCTGAACTGTCAGACTCAAAGGGCTTTGTTGGGACAGCTGGGAGACTCAGGAAAAATGCCACAGCCTTCCCCTATATCAGCCAAACCAGAGACCCAAGCCACACCTGCAACCAAAAAGGCAGATCCCAAAACTGCCCCCACAAAGGCAGAGCCCACACGTGTGGCCTCAAAGTCACAGCTCACCCTTGCCCCCACCAAAGATGTAACAACAGTTACAACCCCAAAAGCAGATGCAGAACCTACTTCTGTCAAAATGGAAACGACAGCTACAGCAGCTTCCACAAAAAACAAGCTTGAGACCACACTCACACCGACAGCACCAGAAGTTCAGCCTGTTAGAACAGAAAACCAGTCCACAGCAGAACCAGTTATACCCACTATGGCTCCTGCGCAACAGACAGTAATAGCTCCAGAAGTTGAAGTGCCAAACACAGAGATTGTCAATACTGGGACAGTGGAAAGTAAAGAAGAGGCAGTGAAAGTGGAGCTCAGTAAGACAGAATTTTCCCAAGCTGAAGAGTCTAAACCTGAACCTCCCAAAGTCAAAATTGAAGCAGCTGCAGTTTCCTCTATCCCTGTGACAGAGGCTACGGTTGCACTCACCTCCCCTGTTGCTGCAGAAGTTGCTATGATTGGAGTTGTTCCAGGGACTGAAGCAAAGCCAAAGTTGTCTGCTTCAGGAATTACCAAGGAAATGCAACCTGATGATCAAATCAAACTGACAGAGCCAACAAAATCTTTACAGCAAGTTGAGCTGGAACCCAAGTCACGAGAACCACAGCTGGTTTTGGAAATAGAGTCCCTCACAACAGCTGACAGCAAAGAATTGGCTGGCAAGTTGATCGGAAAAATAACTGATGTCACCTCGATTCCAGAGCCACAACCAATATCAACCAAGAATATCACTATAAAAGTAAGAATGCCTCTTCATCAGAAATAATAATTATTACATTGACAAATGTTGAATAGTACATTATAAAATCAAAATTGTAAAAAAAAAAAAATCAAATACTATGGAAAGCCATTGTGTTATTATGGTCATCCTGAATTCAAAATTGTACTTGAGGATCTAATACAGATATTGTCTTTGTGACATGTAGGCATTTTCTTTCTAATTGATTTTGGATAACTATGTGTAGCCTATGTTTGTTTTAGGAAAGAACAAAGTTGTGCACCAAACATTATATATCATACTGCATTTTATTGTAGATTTTTTGTTAATCTCACTTCCATTATTTTCCATTTTTGTGATAAGTGTAATGACACAATAACTAGTACTGGCATCTTCTGAAATAAGTTCACTGTTATCTTATATGGACAATACTTGTATCAATGATGCAATTTTCCAATCCATTACACCATATGTTCTGAATAACATGCAACAGTTACAAGTGAAAACATGTTAAAAAAAAAAACCTGGCAATGCAAGTACAATTCTTTCAGAGATTAAACATATTTACTGTCATTTTGTTTTCTCACATCTTTAGGACCAAGATGAAATGGAACAAGAGCCAGTGAAAGAAAGAAAGGCCTCCCTTCCTACAGGCAAGGTTAAATTGGAAAACACGGTTGTACATGAAACAGCTACTCAGGCTAAATCTAAACCAGAGGAGAATGATGAAGATCAACCCCAGATTCTACTCATATCACAAGAATTGAAGGATGAGCAAGTGGTTAGGGATGTACCTGAAGCAGATACATCAATGCCAGTAAAAGAGGAGGTTAAAGCTGAGAGAAGGCGCCTAAGTTTCCAGGCAATGGAAGAGAGCAGTGAAAGTGAGCTCACACCCTCACCTAAAGTTCAGAGGACAAGGCTGAAGGTGAGCAATATTTCATCCAGCAGTGAGGACATCAAAACTGAAAGTGCTGACTCCTCTATTGAAGATGAAGATTTCATCCGCAAGCAAATAATGGGTATGGGTGATGAAGAAGAAATGTCTCTTTCAGAAGATGAGAAAGAAAAGAAATTGGCAAATGAGATAGCTATTAAGGAAGCTGAGCTTGATAATGCTTCAATTGAACCCAAATCGCTGTCTAGAAAAGGTAGTACAGATAATATAGACAGTCCAGCCAGGAGAAAATCCCTCCCAAAAACAGATGCTTCAACTACTCAGGAAGCTCTTGAAACAGTGCCCAGCACCACTTTCAAGAAAGCTATTCCAGTCATGAGACAGAGACAAAGCACTGACGAAGAAGTAGAGAGCATCACAGAATCTCTGTCAAAGGGATCATCTAGTGTTCAGGCATCAAGCTTTACTCCAGGATCTTCACCTACATCTGCCTCATCTCTGGAGGAGGACAGTGATAGCAGTCCCAGCCACAGGAAAGTCAGTGGGGAAAAACAGTATCGCAAAGGTAAGCATAGGCAGCCAACCAAACCTCTTCCAACCATTGAAGACTCCTCTGAGGAAGAGAAGATGAGGGACGAAGAGAAGTCTAGGAAAGATAAAGATGAACTAATGCCCCACAGCCAACGTCTGTCTCCAACTGAGGATGCTTCCTCCACAGATGATCTGAGACAGTTCACCATAATGGATGAGACCTATAGAACATCTGGCTCTGAGTACTCTGGCAGCATAGAATCAGAATCAGAGGCTAGGTGTGCTGTACAGAGAGGACGTAAGCCTTCACCAACAGTTATACCATTCACTCCTGAACCATTTACAGAGACGTATATGGTGTCAAAATCATTGAAGAGTGCTGAAGAAGCATATGAAGAAATTATTCAGAAAACACAAACTATTCCAGGGGAGAGTCCTCCTGATATTGAGCCACTATATGGGGGAATGGCAATAGAGGACTATCTTTACGAATCCTTAGTTGAGGAGCCTGAAGTTAGGATAAGTGAATCTCAACAGGAGCAACCCAAATCAGATACTGGCACTGAACCTCTCAAGAAACTCAGGTCTCCAGAGGAGGTTTATGAAGAGATGATGCAGAAAAAAAGAGAATTGATGATAATAGAGCAAGAGTTTCAACAGGCCCAGACGGCCATGGAATCTCCCTCACTTGGGCCTCCCTTGGTCATTGAGACCTGTGTGGTGACCATACCTACAGAAGAGACACCCCATGCAGAGCAAACTATGTCTTTTACAGGCAGTGAAACTACCAATGAACTGACAGTGAAGAAAAAGAAACGCCCAGCTCCACCACGACCCTCTGAACCTCCTAAGCGCCCTGAAGTGACTGTTGTTCCCAACACTCCGAGTGGATCTATATGCTTTGTTAGGCCCATGGTTCCTCAAGATCCTGCCTTTAGAAAGGCACTGTTCCCCATACCAGACCTCAAGATTACCCAGTGTTCATCTGGGGAGGAAGAGGATGACAGTCTTGCAGATGAGTATGGTGTTGGTATATCATCTGACATTACCCCCAGCGATGATTCTGGGACTAAAGAAGATCCATCCATAAGCCCACCTTTGTCTGAAACCACTGAAATGGAGCCCATCTGTGTGGTCTGTGAAATTCCGGAACCAAAACCAATTCCAACTCCAATATCAGCCCCAGAACTAACCACTACACCTTCTCCTGTATCACCAATGTCGCCTCCAACTTCACTAGTCACTCCAGATTCCAGTCTAGCGTCTAATGCTACATCATCATCCTCATTCCTGGCTCAAACACCTCTTTCATCAGATTCTACTCCACTGTCTACACCAACACCTCCAACTTCATTTGGAACCCAATCCCCTCCAGAGATCTCGTCACCATCAATTGCAACAGTTTCACCTGTTGAGGGCCCAATCTCTTCTCCTTCTCCAACCACAGTCATAGTTACAATACCAGACGTGGTATCTGATCCATTCAAAGTGCAAACAACTGCTGTAGATCAAGTTAAGGCTTCTACAGCTGGAGCTCCAACTCCTGCCCCAGTGGAGACTTCTACACCTGTTGTTGTTCAAATGCCAGACCTGGTTTCATCTCCATCTCCAGTGCCTATTGAGGTTCCAGCTGTTATACAGGTCTCAGCACTAAGTCAAGCACCTTTTGTTTCAGCTCAACCTACAGCCCTAGGTATAGCAACACCTATTACAGTAACAAGTCCACTTCCAGTCTCGGCCCATATTGTTTCTGCTTCTGTTACTCTGGCCTCATGCCCTGGGCCAGTCATAGTCCAGATGCCTGACGTGGTTTCAACTACATCTCCAATCTCTGAACAAACCCCACTACCAGCTTCTGCACTAATAACTACCGCAGCTCAAGCCCAACCCGAAGTGGTACACTCAGTCCCTGTTCAGCCAGCTGTCTCATCAATGATTCCAGTAGTTCTCCCAGCTCTGGCTCAAACAGCCCCGGTGGCTACACCAGCTCCAGCATCAACTACTATAGTTAAAAAGAAAGTCCCACCCCCTCCTCCTCCTCGGTCTACTTCAGTTTCATTACCTGAGCCTACCACAGAGATGCCACTTGTAAGGACTGTTCAGCCCATCTCCCCAACCATGACAACTACCATAGCTATGGGAACCACAGTAGCTGACCAGCCAATGCAGTCTGTAGTTGTGGATATACAGCCTAGAATGGAGGACATACAGCCATATAGTGTTGCTGTACCTCAAGTAGTGACCCCAACCAGACAAGGGCATGTAGTCATCATAGTGCCTAGTGTAGAAAATAAATCTCTGCTCAGCCAAACTCCGAAAGATATATTGAACACAGGGCCAGTAGATTCCATTGCTTCTCTGCCACCTAGTAGTCAAATAACCACACACCCTGTGGTTTCCAGTGCATCCACCTTTTCCACAGTTGTTTCAGATATACCCAGCACAGATGCAGCTTCAATATCTATTAGGGTATCAGCAGTGCCAGTAGCTTCAGTTCCACCAGTTCTGCCGAAACCTACGGCAGGGACAAAAATTGTAGACGCAGTGGAAAAACCTGTAGTGGATAGACCTTCTCCACATCCTATCACTTTACCCAAGCCCACTATTGAGTCAAAACCATCTGTTCCCACTGCAGTGACAATTGCTACAGCCACAACAGCACAGGTTTCAGTAACAACAACTAGCCCTAGTCAAACTGCAAAACCTCCTCCACCCATACCACCTAAGCCTATATTAATTCCAGCTGGACTGGTTTTCAGCCACAAACCAGGAGAGAGTGTTAAGCCACCTCCTCCTATCGTGGCCACCAAAGCTGCGACACTGCCTCGGATCAAAGAACCTCCAAATGCTCTGTCACTTAGCCTGACTCGACCTGTGGAGTCTAAGTTGGGAACAACATCGCCTAAGTCACCTTTGTCTCCTAGACATGCCAAATGTTTGCAAACCTATGTTGTAATAACTCTTCCATCTGAGCTGAGTTCACCAACAGAGGGCATAACAGTCCAGGCACCTGTAAGAAGAGGTTCGATCCCAACTACAAAAGTGTCAGAGGTAGGGACCACACCTTCAGAGCAGAAAACACCCACTGAGGCATTCTCAGCACAGGCTACAGTCAGGAGAGCATCTGTCCCCAGTGTAAGGCATCCACCTCCAATACCTGTAACTCCAACTGTAGCAGTAGAGCAAGTGACAGTCTCTGAGCTAGTGGCTGCAAAGGTGCAGTGTAGAGGAGATTATGTGCCTTCCTTAGTGCAACCACCACCATCTGTGGCAGATGACATGACAATTTCATCAGATCAGCACACACCCGTTCAGGTACATAGTGTACCTCATCCAATTAAGAAACCATACATCCATGTAACAGCGCAGCAACAACAACAACCAATTATTCAGTCACTGACAATGTCTGAGGTCATCACAATACCTCCAGAGCCAAAGGTTCTTGTTCAACCACTAACAATCCAAGCCACAGCAAGAGCACAGTCTATACCATATGTTATTCAGCATCCACAAATTGCTACAAAGGTTATTACAATTCCACAAGAGGTTTCAGTTGAAGACTTTGTTCCTCAGGTCCTAATATCAACTGTACCTGTGCAGCCACACTCTCTGACAGAAGCTGTTGTTGTACCACTGCAGCCAAGGGTACCTTCAGATGCACTAGCTTCTCAGGATAGACCAGTTGCAGTCTCCTCAACTGTCCATTGCCCACAAGTTGCTGCTCAAATAGAAATACTACAAGGAGAACAAGATATGCCTTCTGAAGACATTGTCACAGAGTCAGTTATGATAAGATCCCCAATACCAGGAGTGGGTCAGCAAATTCCTGTTCAGCAGCAACTTGTGGTTGAAGCAGTTTCTCATTCTACACAGCAAGAATTGCCTACAGGTTTCAATTATACTCAGACCATTGCTGCACTACCATCAGTTCCACAAACTGAAGCTGAAGTAGTGATTTTCCCTACAAAGTATGTATATCCAACAGAAGATTTTTCAACTGACACTGTTATTAGAGTACCAGTAGAACCAACAGCATATCCAGTACCTCATCCTGCACCTGTAGCAACTATTACCCCAGCACCTGAAGTAGCTATATTGATGCCACTAACTACAGTTGATGACATGATAACTCCTAAATTGGCTGAAGTAACACCATCATCTCTTGTAATGGAAGTCCAACAAATGGCAGTACAGCCAGAAGTGCTTCCTGTCACTTATATGCCACACCTCCACTCCTCAACACCTCCACTGGAGGTCATTGCATTAGAGCCTGAACGTGAGACACCTACAGAGATTATGACAAAGGATGCTGTTGTAAGAACGTCAATACCACCAACAGTGATGCAACCTCAGGCAGTGGTGGGGATGCCAGTTGGAGTTATTACAACAGAGGAAACCACCAGTAGGAGGAGGACATCCATGTCATCCATAGTAGAGCCACCTTACACCACAAATGAGATGTTTACCTATCCTACAGAGTATGAAACTCCCAAAAAGGTGGTCACAACTGAGGGATTCACTGCCACTAGGAGAGAATCCATAACCATGCAAAAACCATCACCATTGGCACAGGTTGTAATCATACCAGCTGAAAAAGATGTTTCTAATGATGGCTATCCTGTTCAGGCCCCCTACAGGACAGGGTATGTTCCATCAGCAGAGCAACAACCACATGTGTTAAACTATTCATCAGAATATGATCACCCACTGGAGATAATAACTTCTGAGGCATACACCAGGAGAACCTCAATACCCACTACACAGGACATTCCACAGGGTGTATCTGTGGCTCCAATCACCATCACTAAATTTCAGCAAGAGTCAATTGAGAGCCAAGAGATTAGAGGACCAGAAAAGGTTGTCTCCAGTATGAGTCACATGTACTCTTCTTCAATTTCCACCTCAGGCCAGCCTCCAGAAAGCCTGCCTAGCCTGGTCACTCAGGTGGTCACCACTGAGGTCCAGAGGACCACTGTGTCTGTTGTCCACGAAAGATTTCCACAGGTCCCTCCACCCAGCGTAGCAATCACTATACAACCAGATGTAGCTAAAGTCCAACATCTGCATAAACAGAATGGAAAAATTATCTTCCCTGGTGATGTTATTGACTTACGTACCATGAAGGTAGATATAAAGATGACTGAGCAAGGCATGGACCTCACACCACCTGAATCATGTAGACAGTCTTTTTCAAGTGACACTAGTGGACGTCAAATCACAGCAGTGCAGCCTGAGATAGTAAATCTTAGTGCAGAGGTCACCCCTGCAACCACATTGTCTGTAGTCACTGACAGCATCACAATAGTGACATGCACAGCCACCATTGCCTCATATAGCAACACTCCTGCAGAGAAACCTCTTGATTTGCAGGGCCCAGTTACGTCATTGCCTCTGCCTCTCACCACATACAAACCATGTGAACCACTAGCCCAGATTATATACAGACCTGTGAACACCCAGCCCATAGTTAGTGCTGTAGTACCCACAGCTCAAGACATACCCATTAATCTTTCCTTTGGAGCTCTTGTTTCCTCAGAGGGCAGACAGTCAATTACTTTGGCCGACACAGCTATCAGCAGTGGAGGGTCTGTCTTTTCTCTAGAGGCCACAGGGGCTATGGATTTGTCAAACTACAGACCAGTGAGAGCTATGGTTGCTTTGTCTGGTACAAGCCCAGGAGTAGTGACCACTGTGTTAGAAGATGATGGGACTCCAGTTGATCTTACAGCTGGTAGAAGGAGTGTGTGCTGTGATGTCATCTACAAGCTACCATTTACAGGAAGCTGCAGAACTCAGCCACCGGTCACAACCCAGCCTGATAACCGCTTTGGCTACAGAGATGATCACTACCAATATGATAATGCTGGACTGTATGGTATCAAAGGCATGAATGGTATAAAAGCATCAATGTCTGAGACCAACCTGACAGAGGCAGGACTGTTCTCCTATGATCCCAAGAATGACTATGACTATCTCAGTGGATCTTCAGATGGAGCTATAGATCTCACTGCTGCCAAACTTTCTGCCGGTAAGTATTAGGAATGTCTGCATGTTTGCAGCTCTTTATTACCATTCTCTGTGCTTGCTCTATGGGATTGATTTTGATTGATTTAATCGATTTTAAAGTTTTATTTTAAAATATTCCTCTACTTTTAAACTTATATTGCTACAGTCGCCTTTCTGAAGACATGTAGTATTTTTACCTTTAAGTTTATTTACTCAGGCCTTCCTTGACTGTTTAATTTACTTTGCTATGTAATATGTATGTTTTCATTGTTTGATATATTAACGCATGCTTGTTTTTGTGTGTTTTTTCTTTTGTCTTCATACAGATGCATGTGTGTGCCTGCGTGTGCTCCCTCAATATTTTGGTTTTGCTTCTTGCTAGCCAAAATGACTGCAGATATGCATGTGCAATGGACATCTTTTTAAATGCAAACTGCATGACCTTCACTTCATGTTTCCAACATTTTAATATGATTTATATAGTAAAATCTATATTTTTGACTTATTGTGACAGGTAAAGCTCTAGACTACACTAGCAAAGCTACTGGAGCCTACCCTGGGATGACTACTGCTCCATATGCCCAGTTCCCTGCTGCTGGATTTGGTGTAAATAGTGTTCTAAGAACCACAGACGGAATAGTTTACTCCTCTATTGCTGCCCCAGTTCCATCCACGTATGCAATTACCACTCAACCGGGCTCCATCTTTAGCACTACCTTAACACCTACATCCACAATCGAGAACCAGTCATTGCCACATCCATATGGCTTCATTCCGTCTACAGACCCAGGACAGATTATTCCTTTTGACACAGGACTACCTAAGGAGCTTTTACCCACAGCTTTGGCTGACATCATAACAGGGTATCCAGAAATGTACTCAGACACCACCCTGGAGGCAATAGCTGCCTCTCTGGATGCCTTAGCCTCTTCCCCAATATTTCCTGGCCTAGATAACACCAAGATGGCCCAGTATCAAATGGAGAGAGAGTTTCTAGAACTAGAGAAGCTTAAACAGTTGTGTCTTGCTGAGGAGATAGAGTGGGAGAGGCAGGAGATTCAACGATACCGTGAACAGGAGCAGCTAATGGTCCAAAGGGAGCTGGAGGAGCTCCAGGCTCTGAAACAGCAGCTTCTCTTGCAGCAAGAGGAAGAGCACCATGCTCACATGGTGGCCCAGCAGGAGACCTATGTCCAGCAGAAAGAGCAGTTGCAGCAAATCCAACAACTCCAACTGCAACTCCAGCGCCAGCTAGATGAGCATTATAGTAGCACTGGGACCACAGGAAACCTCCTAGATGCCAAATATGCAGGGGTAGGGGACAGTGGGCAGTACTGGCCTGTCAAAGATGAGTCTACAACTCCAACTATTGGTACACATTTAGAGGAAAGTCATGATCAGCGTAGTTTAGTAAAGAAGCTTCAAGCTGATCAGGACACAGGGAAAAAGATAATTGATAGTGGAGTGCAGACTGATGATGAAGACTCAACAGAGAAGCAGCATATAGGAAGAAGAAAGAAGAATAAAAGAAACGTTGATAGCTCAGCTCAGACTGATGATGAGGACCAAGATGAATGGGATGCTCCCACAAAAGCTCGACGGCGGTCTCGAAAACATAGCAGTGAAGGAAAACATGGCTCCAAGGTCTCTAGCATTGCTATCCAGACAGTGGCCGAGATATCTGTTCAGACTGACCACTCTGGAACTCTCAAACGACCCAATGTCCAGATGGACACTAAGGTGGAAATAATCAAGCATATCTCAGCTCCCGAGAACTCTCAGAGAGGTGGTAGTCTGAGCTGTCAGACAGACTCAGAGAGAAGGCACACACCCATTGAGGTGGGGTACAGCACACATCTAACAACGGATGTCCCCTCCAAGACCAAAATATTCTATACACAAGTATCCCCCCTGTCCCCAGAGAAGTCACTTGGAGGGCAGAGAATGCTGACTGCTGACCCATCCAGATTTTCCTCTGGCCCTCGGATATTAAAGGCCGGTCAGAAATCTCTATCTGATCCTAAATCGCTCAGTCCTACCACAGAAGACAGGATGGGTGGATACTATGCAGACAGCTATGCTGTAAGTCACAGCAGAATATATATGGAAAATAAGAGCTATTTTTGTTTATGATTGCTACAGAATTACGAAAATGCTGCAAATACAAAGATGACAGTATACAGAGGCTTGAAATTAATTTAATTTAATTTGGATGTCTTTTAAATCGTTATTCAATGGTTTAAAGATCATGACTTGTTCTTATTTTCTAGGGCCGAGGCTCTCCCTCTAGTACAGGTAAGAAGGTCAAGCGTACACTTCCAGACCCCCCTCCTGAGGATGACTCTCTGACTGGACGGTCAGGTTACAGCACCAACTCTGCTCGACGCCGTCTAGCCCGCAGCACAACAATGGCCCGGGCAAAGATCCTGCAGGACATTGACAAAGAGCTTGATCTGGTGGAGAGAGAATCTTCTAAACTTCGCAAGAAACAGGCTGAACTAGACGAAGAAGAAAAGGAGATTGATGCCAAATTACGGTGAGGTGCAAGAAATTTAACATCAACACAATTTAAGTATAGACTTAGGCATTTTCATTAATTCATGAACCAGTTATGTTTGCACTCAATTGACATATTCACTGGTTACTATCAGTATTGTTGCATTCATCTCTCTCTTGCAATCATTACTCCTAATTCATCTGCATGGTTCCCCTCTTACCTTGATAGCTTATGGGCTAAAAGGCTGCCTTGACATCACTCAGTGAGACCTCTCCAAACTCACACATAGTAAAAGGTACTAATGTGTGAGAACCCGGAACATTATTTGCTTCTCTGGTTGTAATGTTAATAGAATTGTTACTGCTTAAATTGTAAAACAGTATGTGTTTTTCTTATTAGGTACTTGGAGATGGGTATCAACCGGCGTAAGGAGGCCTTGCTGAAGGAGCGAGAGAAGAGAGAGAGGGCCTATCTCCAGGGGGTGGCGGAGGAAAGAGATTACATGTCAGACAGTGAGGTTAGCAACATCAGAGAGACCAGGGGTGATGGGCTGGAGAGACCACGGACAGCTCCCCAGTCTGAGTTTGACCAATTCATCCCTCCACAGACAGAAGCTGATTCTCAGTACAACACACTAACTAGTCCTTACTCTCATTATGCCCAGTATGTTCCCCAAACTCAAACCACCAGTCACTACAGCCAACAGAACCTATATCAGCAGCAATCCCTTTACCATCAACAAGTGTCTCCTTACCAAAATGTTCCAACCTTATCCCTCTCACATGCCCAGGCTCAGTCTAGCAGCTACCAACATGCTCTGCTGTTGCAACAGGGAAAGCAGCGACAAACCACCCTGTCTGATTTAGAGCCTAAGATCACCACCAACTATGAAGTCATACGCAACCAACCTCTGCTTATTGTGCCAACCTCCACAGAAAGTGGCTATGGGGTGGCACACCTTGGGGGCAAGTATGGCAGCTTGGATTTGAGACTAGGGCTAGAGGAGAGGAGCATGGCCTCTAGTCCCATGTCTAGCATTTCTGCTGATTCCTTCTATGCTGATATTGACCACCACAATGCCAGGAACTATGTGCTGATAGAAGACATTGGGGAGCTCACCAAGGCCTCAACAGGGCTGGGCAACACAGGCTTGGGTTCTGGATTTACCTTGCCGGATAAGGAGTTGTCCAAAGCAGACAGGCTACTCAGGGCAGCAGAGGTCAGACGTACAGCGGAGGTAAATTCTGTTACTTTCTGTTACACTCCTCACTGAAAAACAATTTAAAACAAATGCAGACATAGTGAATCAGTATGGCTACTTATGTCATTGATTACTTATTATTAGTTATATGTAAAACAAAGCTGTTGAGAAGATATTCAAAGTGTGACATATTTTTCCTTTTTAGGTTGCAGATTTTTTAGGCTCATCTCGGCTTCAGGGTTATGGTAAAGGAGAAGATGACACTATGGAGGAACCGTATGAGTTAAAGCTACTGAAGCAGCAGATCAAGCAAGAGTTCAGGCGAGGAACTGAGGGACTAGAACACTTAACAGGCCTGGGCCTGCCCCAGTTTCTGCCTAGTGATAGCAGTTTCCGTCACTTCCCTAAAGGTGAGAAATATAGCATCGGCAGGCTCACCCTTGAAAAACAAGCTGCAAAACAACTCCCAGCAGCTGTGCTTTACCAGAAACAGATGAAGAACAAAAAGGCCCTAATAGACCCCAAGGCCATCACTAAATTTTCCCCCATTCAGGAGAGCAGGGATCTGGAGCCTGACTTTGGTAGCTACGTGGGATCTGGGGCCTCCTCTGTGACCAATCTGGCTGCTAGGGCTAGGTTGCTTCAGGATGAAATTACATTTGGACTAAGAAAGAACTTGTCTGAGCAGCAAAAATATTTGGGCTCCTCCCTGGGGGCCAACCTAGCTGGTTCACTGAATCTTGGGCAGTCCTTTGGCTTGGGATCCAACATTAGGGCTACTGTCCAGGATGATGGAACCTACCCAAGTGGCACCCGCTCCCGACCCTCATCACGCCCCTCCTCCCGCCCATCTTCTGTCTATGGCTTGGATCTATCCATCAAACGTGACCTTTCCAGCTCCTCACTCAGACTTAAAACAGAGGGAGAGGTCCTGGATGCAGCATTTGCCCCTGGGGTGGCCAGAGCAAAGCCCACCAGTTTACCTATCAGCCAAAGCAGGGGCCGTATCCCCATTGTGGCTCAGAACTCTGAGGAGGAGAGCCCTCTGAGCCCAGTGGGGCAGCCTATGGGTATGGCTAGAGCCTCAGCTGGACCTCTCCCTCCCATCTCTGCGGACACCAGGGACCAATTTGGGTCTAGCCATTCCCTGCCAGAGGTTCAACAACACATGAGGGAGGAATCTCGGACACGTGGCTATGATCGAGACATCGCATTCATCATGGATGACTTACAAGGCGCCATGTCTGACAGCGAAGGTAAATGGAGCCTGAGACTGCTGCAGCAACTCAACTGTGTGGACCTGCTTGTCATGCATGCTAATGCTGAGTGGTCTTACTGACTTTGTGCATTAACTAGTTCTTTCTCAATCATCAGTGCTCCAAATAATTGTTGATGGTGTTCATTACTATATTTTCTATGTTTTCTCTGTCACAGTAAATGTCATATGTTTGCATGCTATTTCTTTCCTTTTCAATATCTCTTTCACCGATACATAATACTCTTGGCCTGAGTTTATGTATGTTACTAATCAGTTCTGTCCATGTTCGTTCTGTGATTTTATTAGCATGCGTTGTCTTTTTATTTTTCAATTGATTTACTAATACATATAAACATAGTGGTAACTGGACTGAAGTGCACAAAATCTATAGAATATACTCATACATGTCTACATTATGGCTGCCTTATTCTTAATGTGAATCCAAAATGTATTCCAAATCTGAGTACTACATATTTTATGGTCACCATAAACACAGAATATATTCTGGAAACATTCAGTGAATGCATGGTAGATATAACACTGTGACTGATTTTTCCCCCCCACATAACTATTTATCTTAAGAGAGTTTGTGGTACAAATAGTATTTATTTAATCTGAAAAATTAAATACCGAGAATTAAAAAATAATAAAAGTTATATATGATATTAAGCTTTGTTTCATTAAAAATCCCTGAAATGTGTGATGCATACAGCTATTTTTAAATAACAAAAATAAATACTTTAAAACGGTACAGTGTAATATTCAATCATCTTTCCATATGTGAAGTGCCTCATAAACATAAATCAAGTTAGTTTATACATACAGTGTATAAAATATACGATTTTTAAAAATGTGTGTTTTATGGCATTTAGATTGTTTCTGATTTTATTTTGACTGGAAGCTGCCTTAGCTGCAGAAATCTATAGTGATGGACTTTTACATGAACATATGACAAGGAGTGTCCAGGGATTCTCTCTTTCTGTTTTTTTCGCGGTCCTCTCTCACTAATCTGCAGAGCAAAATTGTGTCTTTGAGAAGTAGGTCATTGATTCAGGAAGATATATATTTACTTTTTTAAGGCATCTTTTCAGCTAGTTTGAAAAAACAACTGGCGGCAGTAATTTTTAAAGGAATACTGCTGATTCATGGTGTCTGGTTTTCTCTCTTTGATCCAACTGTTCCACAGGTGCAGTCAAGGCATTCACTTTGTGTAGTTACTTTTCTCTAAACCCTGGAAAGTCAGTGACATGCCTACAGTACCAATACAGTACTATATATAATAGAGTAATCCTACTTTGCAGGAGTTTTTCTATACTTAAAATCATACTGCAATGCAATAACTTTTTCTCTTAATGTGTACTTTGAAAATAGACATTTAGCATCATATTATTGTCTTTGTGTTTTGTTAACTGTATGTCTTTATTTCTATATATTTTTGATTTTCTATATGTATCTGATTTTGCATCCTTGCATGTTGTGCAATACATGTTTTCCATTTCCATCTTAATAAAGTGAATGTTTTCTGTTTGTCAATTGTTACTGTGGATGTCTCATTGCCATGTGAGATGTTCATGATCCCAAGTGATTGACAACAAATACTGGCACATACCATCTCAATCTCCATAGGTGTGGGGTTGGTAGTGTTCTATTAGGTTAAGTAAAACTTTAAATATCAATATAGAATGTGAAAATTAGTTCATTATTCTTGAGATTTAATATGATACAGTATGTATAAAAGTACAGTAGCTTTTGTAACACCGCCTGCTTTGGGCAGAGTTTATGAGTGTTTAGCTTTTATTTCTGGATAATTTTCAAAGGATCAGTGTAGTTAATTTCCTGATAAGATGATATGTGTCCTGACTCCACATAAAAGTGTCAATCTGCCTTGATTACAGCACTAAGTGAGTCCATGCTGGCTTTGAACAGAGATGATGCCAGAATCTTTCATGACAGTATCAGACACGGTAGAGTATCTTAAAGTACTAGTTAAACATATTTACTCTCATGATACTACAATGGCTCGAACATTACATTAATTGATAGATGCTTTTTCCCTAAAATGTATTTTGTATGTTTTTAATAATGCTTCTCTTTAAATTTGTAAAATATCTGACAGGCAAGTAATGTCAGACTCGTAGTGATTTCAAGCATGCATCTTACATTGACTATTGCTCTCAGTGCATGTGCTGAAGTACAGTATACTCACAATACAAATCTAGTCTTCGCACAGTTTCTGTAGTTTGTTAAGTTTGTAGTTTGTTGAACGCATTTCTTTAAAAAAATATACAACTTTGTACCCCAGCTGGAGGCCCAAACTGGAATATAGAAGGTGAGACAGCATCCCAACTCCCATGTAGTAACATAGAGACCGTATGCCTCCATGCCACATATCATGGTTCTGAATGATCCACTTCTCTGGTTGATTTTGTAACATACCAGACTCATTCTGGAATGACCCACATCTCAACGGTACACAATACATGTCATTTAGCAGATCTCTAGTAGTTGACATTGTCAGATCCATTCTGGAATGTAACCATCTTAATGGCACTAGATATCTTTTATGTGTCACATACCGCAGTGGTTTCAGTTGTACATCATTCTAGAATGACTGCACATCACAGTGCTTCTGTAAGCATATCAGACCCATTTCCAGTATTCATGCTCATGCACTTTTACAAAATGAAATCACGTGTATATTGTGTGATCATGCATAAGTGTCACCACAAAATTATGTTAAATGGTATTTAGTGTATATACTGTATGTTCAGGCATTTTATCCAATGTTTTATAGAATTCTGAAGGTCAATGTTGCGACTGTCTACTGATCCTAGATCAGATTGTGCCCTCTAATACTGATAAGGACGAGTAAGTGCTTTCTAATCCAAGAGATGCAGGCAATAGGCATCATTTACCTTCAGTATACCTAGTCATCAGGCCATTCCTCTTCATCATTATTAGTACATCTTCTTGGTGAAATTAGTTCACTGATAGTACAAAGAGACATTTGGCAGAGCTGTGCACATTTTATCCTAAGTGACAAACTATTACATCGCACACCAAACTGATAACTCACATTTCTAATGTTCATTCACCACCAAGCTAACTTTTTACCATGACATTTTCCTCTATAGATATTGAAAGTTTTCTAAGCTTTGCAATAATGATAAAACTGTGGCATACATTATTTTATGTTATCCCTAAGGTAAAATTATTAGATGTGTAATGTATGCTGAGGGAGGATTGACAGTACACAGCTTAGTGTACGCTTAGTTAATAATTGCATTAATTCAATACAGGGCCACTTCACAGTTATGGTATTTTGATCTTATACCATAAGCTAGACTGGAAGGTAATGATTTAAATACTGTGAACATATTCCTTCATCTTCACTTTTCAAACCTTTTAATGAAAAACAAAACACAAAATACAATATATACACTAACAGTTGTCATTACTATTACTATTATGATCATTAGAATAGAAACCCTTGAGTAGTTATGGGACAACTCCAACTCACAGTGTTTAAATATCATGTCACATAATGTTGTAGGGCTTCTTTTGACAACAATGTTTTATCTATAGCAGCTATTAAAATGTGAACACAAACAAGAAAGCCCTCATACTCAGACGGGGAGCACTGCATGGCAACAAAAGCATGCCAGATTTGGTTGCTCTTGAAATGTATTCATCCTTCATTCAGTGTTTGCAGAGATCATTTGATCTCACACAAGGTATGGATAGTGTAGAACAGAGTTTAAACTTCTTTGCTCTCACCTATCCAGTCGGGACAGATCAGAGATCTTCCTGCATATGAGCAAACAGCAGGAAGGATGTGTGACAAACTTTGTGATGTAGAAAACTGTGTTTCCAAAGCTGGCCTTGGACGATTTACCTCTGCCTTGCTAATATTATGTTGAAAGTAGAGATTTATCAAGCTATCAGGCGCTACAGTAATTGTGTGTTTGTGTGTGCATAGGTTTTAACTACTACCTCTCTTTGCCTAGCTTACCATCTAAGGAGAGAGGACACAGACTGGTTTGATAAGCCAAGAGAAGGGCATCCACAGAGTGGAAATATGTCAGACAGGAGACAGGTGAGAACATTCAACTTTAACTATGTTGTTTCCTTATTCATATTTTTAGTATGTACACCTGAAATTATGCTTGTGTGTGAACTATTTCTAATCATGCTTGAAATTATTTTTCACATATGGAAAATCTCTCTCAGATGAAACTGGTCCCTTATGCCTTCCCTCACACTCATATTAAGCTTAAGAGAGACCTAAAGGACACCAGTGTATCGGGTACAAGACACATAACACACAGACATCACAAACAAGGATTAAACATGATACCAGTGATTCCTATCTTTGTTCTGCTAATTAGGTTCTGTATGTTTATTTTTGCCTCAGGGAATGGTCTTGGGATCCGTGTGGTAGGTGGGAAAGAGATTCCAGGAAGCAGACGAGAGATTGGAGCCTACATTGCCAAGGTTATCCCTGGTGGTATGGCAGAGCAAACCGGAAAAGTTGTAGAGGGTAAGACAAAAGTGAGAAAAGGAGGTTGTGTAAATGTTCATTGGCATTTGTTTGTTGTTGTTTTTTCAGTATTTTTTATTAATCATCGAAATACAACATTCATCTTTGGACTGTAAAAAATATGGAACATCCTTTGTTCCCTGAGAAAACATATACTCATATATTCAGCAATCATTTTTACTTTTTTAGGTAATAAACTGTACATGCAAAAAATGTATGATGCCTGGGAGATTAATGATGTAAACGAATATCTTTATTTTTTGTATGTATTTATTTTACTTTTAGGGCATTGAGTTCAGTATAAAACATCCTGAATGTCTGATTCACTGAATTCTAGATGAGATGTGAGAGGATGTTGTAGCCTTCTGTGCTGTGGTCTGCCATGTCTCATTCTCTGAAACATCACATCCAAACACAGAGAAAGCCTATCAACTCACCCTCCACAGCATTTGGCTGTGTTATTCATTAGGCTATATTTAGCATCATTATAGACACACAAATACACACAGGCAAGCATTTGCCAACATACACACATACAACAATTAACTTTCACTGTTAACTGCTTTAAGTCTTGAGAGTCCCTAAAATACATTTTCCAGTGAGAAATCATCTAAGGTAGATTTTTGGACAGAGAAGAGCTTAGATATTGTTTGTAATTCCCACAGTTTGAGGATATTTTTGAGGACAGAACTGGTTCTAGTTTCTCTTGTCAATGGTGACTCCACTGTCATGACTTTGCTATTGCACAAGGGAGGGAGAGAAGGACAAATCAGCTGATGTATTTCTTCTTGGTCTGAAAAATCTTGAACTGGAATTCCTTTTACATGGCATTATTAGCTATAATAAAAGAGTAGGGGTAAATGGTCATGTTAGCAATGTTCCTTCTGGCGTATGCTGAATTGCATATGCAAATGTGATGTTTATGTTTCACTGAGAGAATGGCAGCGGAACATGCCTTCAGGTACAAAGAGAAACAAAGTGGGGGAGGACATGGTGAATTATACAGAGAGAGCAGAGGGAATAATCTAAATGAGTTGTACTTCATGTAGAAGGATATGGAGATATTAATTCAAGCTCTTATTGTCACAGCAGCTGGTGAGTTGCTTCGTAAGTAGAAGTCTAATCTGAAGACCAGGTTTCAGTTGTGTAAGTAAGGCCTCATACAGCTGTGGCCTTGTGTTGAAAGCTTGAGTTTGCTGTGCAGTGTTTTTTGTACATTACACTATGATTGTAGACTTGTTAATATTTCAGATTTGTTGTTGCTTCACTGCTTTTACCTCTGACATGGAATTATTTCTATGAGCAAAAACAAGATTGTTGACGTGCTGTGAGTGCAATGCAATAATGATGCGATGTCAAAGTCAGAACTAAAATCAAACTGAAAATGTAATTGTTCATTTTGTTTAATGTGTGTACTACAAACTGTACTGCTGTGTGAGCATGTCGAGTGCACTATCCAGAATGAATTATGTTTGAAATGTTGAGATGAGGAGATGCATTTGCCTGTGGCTTATAACATATTGTCTGGGAATTGCTTACTCCCTTTTGTCTGTGTTTCTGCCTGGTTGCCCTTATCACACCACAGGAATGCAGGTGTTGGAGTGGAATGGAGTCCCTCTGATGGGAAAGACTTATGAAGAAGTGCAGTGCATCTTGGGCCAGCCATGTGCAGAGGCGGAGCTCTGTGTGAGACTGTAAGTTACAGATGTCATCATTTATCTTTCTATCCCACTGAAACTCCTACTTATTTAGCCACAATACGGTGACTCTGCACCCATCTATACCTTTTGTACTCCCTCCGTTCCCTTATTTTCATCCCACACCCCTTCAACTGACAAATATCACACTATGATTACTGCTAAGATACACTGGTTTATATTCCATTAAATTTCATGTATGGATCCAAACAGCGACCTTAATATGCTGTCTGACCCTGAGCACCCACAAGCCCTGGAGCACCATGTCCAGCTTAAGGCTGGTATGTACAAAGATTTATTGATACGTCTGCATGCATGCATGTATCTGTGTAACTATTTCACATAAATACAATATGCATTACTTCACATGTTTGTATCAGTAGGTGGGCAGCGTTCTCCTGGTGTGGATCCTAAGCAGTTGGCTGCAGAACTGCAGAAGGTGTCCCAGCAGCAGGCTCCTGGTGGGGTTGGAACAGGTGTTGGGCCTGGGGGTTTGGGGGTCCTCTCTGCTCTGGAGCGCTCTGCCCTCTTCCACTCGGGTACTGGATCAGCTGCCTCCAGTGGCGTGCCAAGCCCCGGCCAGCCTGCATCACCTGCCTTAAACAAGAAACAGCGAAACAAGGTAGGTTTGACTTGTTAGTATGCTGTTGGCTGGCTCATCTCAGATGCATGTCAGTTTTGAACAGCTCTGTCTAAAATGTGGTTACAGGAAGAAATATAAATAGTGCACAACTGATTCATATGTCAGAGGTTGATACATTGTGTGCAATCAGAATCTAGTCTGTTTTAATCACTACTGCTGCAGCATACAGTCCCATGTCAGTGTGATCCATCATCCAGCTTGGCTGCTGTGATTCTAGTAGTATTACATCATACAACACTTCAAAGGGGAGGTTGCATGTGAAGGTCAAATGGCATAAATGTGTTTACCAGAGAATGCCAGGCCAATTGCAATGGAACAAGAAAATAGGGTGTTACAGTGCATGACCCTAAATGTGGATGTCCTTTACACATAAAATGTGCAATGAGCAAATGTTTAAAAGCTTGATTTTTGAAAGCATGTCACACAGAAAAAAAGAGGACGCACTGTGTATCATAGAATGATAAATTCCTAAAATAAAAAAAATGAGATAATTGATTAACCTTCTCAAACTTTACTGGAGGACTTTTCCAGTCGATTACACAACTCGGATAGTCAAATCTCTCCCGAGGCTCATAGATCTAAGAAGAAATCTTTACTCTGCATTTTCTCTACAAGGACAGTACATTCATCTGTTAGCTGACAATATATATTTAAAGAGTAAAGCCAGAACACCATTTACTGCAATCTAATAGCAGTGTAATGGCTGAGGCATGTTTTGAACTTTGCTTTGTAGGCCAGGTCAGGCCTGTCAGACTGATCATGATACAATCAACATAAAACCATTGCCTGCTTCCGCCCCCTCTTCTCCATTTTTCTTTTTCAGCAAACAGAAGTGATGAAGACATCTCATCCCATCACTGGAGAAATTCAGGTATAAAACATATGCTATCCCCATCAAATAACAAAAACTCAGGTTACAAGAAGTTTCTCAACTGCAGCAAAATAAAGATGCAGCAGTAGTTTGGTCTTTCTAACATAGCCCCTGCTCCACTCTTCTCCTCTCAGCTCCAGATCAACTATGACAGGAACCTAGGAAACCTGATCGTCCATGTCCTGCAGGCTAGAAACCTGGCCCCAAGGGACAACGATGGCTACTCTGACCCTTTTGTCAAGGTCTACCTCTTACCAGGGAGAGGGTGAGCTCTGAATGTGTTTGAGTGTCCACCAATGTCTGGTCTGTGTCTGCCTTTCAGCTTTTGTGTCTGTCTTGTTTTCTCTCCCCCTATTTCTTTCTGACTTTGTATTGACTGTGCTGTATGAAACTGACTAACTACTTGAGTTTGTATGTGAGAATGAGACAGGACATGATGATATGAGGCAGTCATTGGTAGTGTAATTTGATTAAATTTGATTCATGTGCCAATACAGTACATGGGTGTTTTAGACTCCATGCAAATCTGTGAGAGGAGATGCTTTGCCATATTGCACCATTATTATGTGTTAAATAAACTGGTCATAGATAGCCAATGTGCATATATAAACAGACACTGAATTCACAAGTCTCTCCACACTTGAAATAAGTATTTTTCCCTACTATCAAGTCCCTGGCATCCTCCTCTTGTCCCTGTCTGCCCCACTGTCTTCCCAAGAGCCTGTGAATAGCCAGAGAAGGGATCGATAGAGCCTTTATCTGCTCTGTAACAGTATCTGCTCTTAGATAATGACCCCATCAGACCTGTTTTATGAGATTATAAGCCCTCTCCACCTACACGCTGTATAGGTTAGAAACAAAAGCTTTGCAGGAAAGCACTTTTGTTTTCCTGCTGTTTCATTTGACGAATATTGTGAAATATATTTATCTGACATTAATAGTAGTGTGGACAGCCAGTGTATCTTAACAACAGCAGTTCAGAATAGTGAATTATTCATTCACCCATGAGCCAGTTGTAATCATTGTGGGTTTTTTTTTTTTTGCTCTTGCGTCACATAACACAGCTTGGGCACAAAAACAGTGATACACCCTGCAGAGAATATTGATTGCCTCAGCTCACTATCCTCAACTGCCTTTCCTTTGAGCTCTCTGGGCTTCTCTGACTGTTTTTTGTGTTTTTGCTTTTCTTGTTTGTGATATCTGCCCTCCTCTTCCTCTTCTGGACTCCCTCAGCCAAGTCATGGTTGTCCAGAACGCAAGGTAGCGTGGTGCTGATCTTCGCTTTTAGTTGGTGTTTTGTTTTTCGTTTTTTAAATTATGTCTCCAAAGTGGTTTTTCATCCTTTTGTTGTGGCCTTTGTTGTTCGTCCAATTATGTGCTCTATTTCATGGTGTTAAGAACACTCCTATCATTGCTTTTTTCTCTTCATGCCTCTCACTTTTAACTCTCCTCTGCCTCTATCTCTGAAGTAATTTGTTATTTTATGAAAGTCAATCGTAGTCAAAACAAGCTATTGAAAAAATAAATTTGAGTAAGGATTAAATCTGACTTATTTTTTTCTGATGTCTTCATAATAGTGGATTGATCATATTAGAATTATCTATTCAATCCACATGTATTCAGTAAATCATAGTTTGTTTGAATATTTGCCATGGGGTCACGCAGGGAAGAGAAATGTTTTAGTTTTGTTTTGTTTTGTATTGTTTTTGTTTTTTTGTTTTTTTACTGACAACCACTCATTCTGAATATCATGACTTATCAGTGCTGATAACAAGAGAAGAACCAAATATGCTCAGAAGACCATGAACCCAGAATGGAACCAGACTGTCATATACAAGAACATCCATTTGGAGCAGGTACTGTACAGAAGGACGTTAACACACACATCAACTTTCACTCTATCTGACATGTGCAGTTACTGTATTTGCTGTGGGCCACTTTGGGCAAAGTGGATCTTTTATATCCTTATTAGGATTCTGTCCTCATGCCTTGTCCCTTGGGCTGTTCTCACTATCCCTGTGCAACCTCTTATCAGCACTCCCAAGACTCAAGTTAACAACCATCATTTCTGCTCTCACAATATTTCAACACAGAGAGTGTAACTGCATATTATTTTAACAAAAATCGGGACTGTGTAAGTGCTACTGTTTATATATGGGTGTATGTGTTTGTTCCTAGGTGTTGTTTTTGTAAGGAACACATGTTGCTTGTGACAGAGACATCACCTAGATTAGTAATTACAAGATTACACCCACTAAAATTGTACTCAGTAATTACAACTGTGAGGGATGAGTGCAGATGCAGGAGCTTTAGTGGTCAGAGAATAGAGGCCTTCTGTGAAGGCAGTGGATTCATCAGCTCCTCTGGGGCTGCCTCCTGTTAATCACGTCTCACTGCTGGCCGCAGCAGCTGAGCAGTCTTAAAAATGCTGCTGCATCGCTTATCCGGCCACTCCCCCCTGAGATATGTTTCCATCTCTTCCCACACATTCCTATACACACATACGCATCACAGGTGTATGCGCAGGTGCATGAACATGTATTAGAAGAAACCAAATCTAATTTAACTCCTTGTATCCTTACTGATTAAATGATCTGTCGCAGTTTGCACTTCACACAGAGTGTGCCTCTGCTGTTTTCTTTCAGGCTTCTTCCACCCACATAATTATGCACACATTAGAAATTACTCATGAGTGCACAAAGGAACCTCATCATATCTGCCCTCTCTCCTCTTCCTCACTCTTTACATCCAGTTAAAGAAAAAGACGCTGGAAGTGACAGTGTGGGACTATGACAGATCCTCCTCTAATGATTTCCTTGGAGAAGTGAGTGTTTTGGAATCCATATCCCATGTCTGAAGATGTGAGATGCATTAACTCCCGTATTTCCCTCACAAAAAAGATTTGTGCTCAAAGCCATGATTTGCCTTATGTATACATCTATGTAGAGAGCAGTGCTACATGCTGTATCTTTTGCTAAATGCAGTATGCATTACAACTTATAAGCAAATACTATTTGTACGTACTGTGCTGAGAATGTACTTTCAAACAAATGCACTTATCAGTGAGTCATTTTCTACCTGTTTTAGTTTCTAAAGTACCATATTTAAAGAAATGTATTTTTTTCTTCTTTTTCTCAATGTTGCACTGTCTGTGTATGTTTATTTGTATCTCAGGTGTTGATTGATTTGTCGAATACTACCCAGCTTGACAACACTCCTCGCTGGCTACCTCTGAAGGAGCAGAGTGAGAGCATTGAGCACAGCAGAGCCCACCATGGTGCTCTAGGCCCACCAGGGTCTGGGTCAGGTCAGGGACATGGCCAAGGCCAGGGCCATGTGTCAGGACCTGGGTTGGGGCCTGGGCATGGTATGGGACAGGGTCAAGGACCAGGACAGGGAGAGGGGAATTATGATTCACCTAAAAACTCTGTAATCAAGAGCAGAAGCCATGGAATCTTCCCTGATCCAGCCAAAGGTAAGCGTAAGAGTTCCCACATATGTCTTTCTGTTGTTTTTAGCCTAGGAAATACTCCTACACATCCTCAATTTACATACTTTTTATGAATCAATTCCTTGATATGAGTAGTTATTCTGAAACATGCCCCTGATATTATTATTCTTGGCAGGTTTCTGTTCAGTACAATATACTGTAATTTATGAGGTGGTCACTCAGTTGTCATAGAGATAAAGACTGTTGCCATAGAAACAAAAATGCTAATCATTTCTTGACAGCTGTAATTACTCTCCATGTGCTTGTCAAATGCTACATGGCAAAATCAGAACTGAACAGAAAATATTAAATATGAATTAATTATTTTCATCAACCTTCCTCTTGTCGCTAGCTTCCATAACCCTCATCATTTTCTACCAGACATACAGATGATGCCTTTGGAAAAGTCACACAGCAGCCCAGGCAGCTCTAAGTCTTCCTCTGATGGCCAACTGCGTTCCCATGGCCCCTCCCGAAGCCAAAGCAAGAGCAGCGTCACTCAGGCCCACCTTGAGGATGCTGGGATAGCCATTGCTGCTGCCGAGGCCGCCGTGCAACAGTCCCGCCTGCAACCAAGTAAATCCTGCCCCTACCCATGATATATTCCCTTTGACATGCTTCCTTTTTCCTCCGCATGCAAGCTTTTTTGAGATTGTTTAATGAAACCTGAACTACTGTGCGTTCACCTCCTTAACATTTTTCCTTTGCCTTCTGCTCTCCTCATCTTAGTATTTTCTCTGAGCACAAAGTGATTTGTTTTGATCAATAGTTTTAACTTAATTTCCGCTTCCTCTGAGTTAATCTTAGATCAATTTTACTCATTTAAATGCTGAACAAAATCAAAAAAGGTAGGGAATGCAAATAGCAGAAATATTAAAACCCAAACTTGCTGTAAAAAACACATTTTATTAATTCTTTAAATGTAAAATTAAATATTTGTAAACCTGGCAAATTACATATACATTACATTTTAAAATATTTAACATTTTGCAACTTTTAAACATTGCTTATTTGTTTTCTTAAATAGTACATAACATTTTTGTAGGAAGTTATGACCAGCAGAAGAGCACACTAACATTTAACAAGATATTTAATAAGCTCCTAAATTAGAGCCAAGTCTGTTTCTACATGGAGTGTGCATGCATGTGCCAATCCCAAGCTTATGGTTTCTACAAAACCCC